>NC_134483.1:410285811-410380811 GCF_040206685.1 Ascaphus truei | reverse complement strand
ATACACACACCTGCAAAATAAAAAAAACTTACAGTACAGATATAAAGAAGAGAAAGAAAGTATGCATGAGATAATAACTGTACTTGTAGATTTACTAAATCCACAGGAAATTTGAAGCCAACAAAATAACTATTCTATCACATTGTTGCCTATAGGACTCCATTCTGCTGCAACGTGAGGAATAATAAACTACATTGCAAAGCTAGTATGTAACCAGCCTTGCACTGATGAGGCCCAAAAGGTCGAAACAGCTGTCTATGAGTAGGTTTACTGGCTATACACTTCTTTAACCCAGACTGGGCTGAAAAGCTGTGTACTATGGTAGACATAAGCGTTTACTCCTGAGGAAGCTGTCACCAGCAGAGCGAAACGCGTTGAGTGTTCTTGGCTCAGCAGTGAGATTTGCAGAGTAGAGAGCGGGCCATCCTCCGTCGTCCTGACAGCCGAAAAATAGGGTTGTGACGATCGTGAGGGTTTGGCCCGGGATTAACGGGGATACCCCCCCAATTGGCCCCCTCTAACCTCGCCAGGGAGACACGGGGTTAACTGGGCTGAGGCCCAGAAATGTGATTTAACCCTTGTTATAACATGAAAATGCTTATTCTCCTGTGTAAATGTATTGTTGCTGGATCAGTGGCTGCATAACCCACCCACTGGGACTTAAGGGGTTAATCTTATATGCCGTGCTGAACAAACAGTTACCTGAAAATTGGTAATTTGGGAATGGAGTAAGCCAGCCCCTGAGTCTTGGGGTGCAGCCTCAGGGGAACCCCCCAAGTACCCACATATTAAAAATATAACTTTGTCATAAGAGGGACATATATTTTTGATAAAGTGACTTTTTGCAGTTTTGAAATGCATACCAGAACCAAATGTTGCCTCTGCCTGCCCTTTGTAATGCAAGCTTCCTCTCTGGAAGTGCAAAAGTGCATATCAAAAGGGAGGTGTGAATGGGCCAGCTGGATGCTAGAATTTAGCCCTGCTTCAAAGGGGTATTGTTATGCGAGACCCAGGAAGCAGCAAAAGGTAACAGCCCTAATTGTTTATGCGGGAGGCAGGCACAAGGAATAGTTAAGTGTAACAATTCACACTTACAATGGAAGCCAAAAGCCTGCTTCAAAAGGTTTTATTGATGGGGCCAGGGTGGGGCTACCCCAAGCAGGATATCTGAATGGGTGTCCTTATTAAATATAAGAATATTATGAGATGTCCTTTGCTGAAAATGATAAGAATTACATATTTGTATTCGTGGGATTTAGTCCATCTTTTGAGTCTAAACACTGTGTATTTAACCGCTCCTAAGTGCCAGATATTAATATCTCTATTAATTTTCATATTACACTGTAATGTTTGGTCTCTCTGCGAGCGTCAGGTGTGACGGAATGTATTAATATATCTCACCTGCCTGTATGTATTACTGAACTCAAGTTAGGGAGTGATTTGCAGTAAATATGAAATTTTGGTTGAGTTCTGAAAGACTGCAACCCCCCCATGTTATGATAATGAGCAGGGACGAGGATGTTTTTGTAAACGTGGTAACGCACACTTACACACCAAGGTTTCCTGCAGGAGTGAACATGACAAATGTCCTCCCTGCTTCAAAGGGTTTATTGATGGGGGGGCTACCCCAAGCTGGAAGTCCAAAATGAGCTTCAAAAGCTTCAAAGGGACTTTTTTTAGACGGCACGGCGCTGTATCTGGGAAAGAGGGGGTTAAAATGATATATAAGTAAGAACCACCTTTTACCCATTGTTCTTCATGCAAATGTTCTTCATGCAAATGTCTTCATGCATGTGTCCTGCATGTATTGCTGTGATGTCAACTGAAATATGGGAGAAGTGGTCCAGTCTGTATCCTGATGGCCTTCTGTCCTAATCTTTAAGTAAGTGTCTATATTTTGCTGTTATTTGTACATTTTTTTTGTGTGTTCACCTATCCTAAGGAATAAATACAATTTGTTATATCTAAGTCTCGTCCCAGTTCAAACCCAGGTATATATATATTTATATATAGTTTTGGTGTAAATTACAGCCTGTCATAAGCTACCGTGACAAGGGTTGCCAGGTGTCCAGTATTAAACAGGACTGTCCTGTATTTGGACACCCTGTCAAGTAAAAAATTAGAGGTAATACTGGACATGTATGTGTCTGGTATGACCTCTCTGGACATAGTGACCTAACCGGCTTGGGGGAGGCAGGGGGGGCGGGATTTCCCGGAGCAGGGAGAGAGCAGGGCTGTTGCTAGGGGGCTGGGCAGCTTCCTCCATCCTGATTGGCTGCTGCTGTGTAATGCAGCCAGTCAGGAGGAGGTATCTGGAGCCTGGTTGTGGGGCCAAGGATACAATACAACATGGAGTGGAGAGGTGTGTGTGTGTGTTTGTGTGTGTCTCAAGTGCATTGCACCTTTCACCATTGTGTCCAGTATTTTTGGAGAAGCCACCTGACAACCCTACCGAGAAACAAGAACCGGAAGAGACGTGGGCGGACGTGACGGATGCACAGACCAACGAGGATGTGGCGAGATCGTGACTCACGAGATATATTAAGACACAGTCTTTCCTCCTATGCCTTCTGTACATCGTTTATGTGTAAGCCGTGAATTGTAAGAGCTAATTTAGAAACTACACTTGTACTTTCTATCTGCACCATGGTCTGTTTTCTCTTTCTGAGATCTACTGGGACCACATAACATCATACCAAAGATAGAGACATCATTGCCAGTGATTGGGATACTACTTTGATTATTTGCTCCATTGTAGAGTAGATTTCGGAAGTTTTTTCACTTAATATTTCTTTACACAACATTATTGCACTATGTGAATTTTTCTCTTTTGCATGGTATTCGTTTGCAAAATCGTTTGGCAAAACCCTTGGGACAGTCTTTTTAAGGGTTGTGTGGTGGCGTCTACCTCTTGTATTTGATTATTTTTCTGTAAACACTTTTTGCACTATTTTAGTGTTATAGATATAAGTCACATTTACACTTGTTCATTTGGTTCACTGTAATAGCACCTACTGTATATCTTTCACTGGGAGGTTATGAGAGAGTTTTAGAGCGCCATCCAATTAGTATGCAAATGAGTCTTTTAGAGCGCCATCCAATTAGTATGCAAATGAGTCATTTTCATAACATTTCTCATACACAACTATTCAGTGCAAAAAGCTGCAATAAGGCAATCACAGGCGCGCAAGTCACTTCCAGGTATTTTTTACCTGGTCCATGGTACAGAAACTGACAATTCGTAAAACTACTGTATATGGCATTTTCTATACAGAAAACCCAATGCCACAGAAAACCAATCTGCGCAATAATAATAATTTTAAAAAAAACACACACACACAAAATGATAAGAATATTAACCCTTATGGACATGAAGTAAAAGCTGACACTGTGCTCATTTGCATGTCATTTCCCAGAATCCCTGGCTGCAGGGGAAGTGCTGTATGCCAAGAGATAATGGGGGAAAGCAGGGTTGTCTGAGACAGGTGAATGTTCTCACAAGTGATATTTTTATTTGTTGTTCACTACCCTTCGTACGTTTCTCAAGCTAGTAGACACATTTAATAGATGCTGTTGCTAACTCAAATAGCAGTTACAAGTGTCCAATTAAAGCCTTCATTAAAGAAGTACTTTAAGTGGCAGACCACCGCAATATCATTTTGTACTTTGTATTTGAAGGTTTTTAATGCAACTATTGAGCATCTTGGGTTAACTATTGAGCATCTTGGGTTCCTCTTGATTGACAGTGTAGCATTGTCACAATGTAGGGTGCACATCCCCAGCTTTCTGGGGACTTGTCTGCCTTTCACTAATCAGATTTGTCAGCTTGTTTTGAAGGAAGGAAGTTGATGAGTGAAGAGTTAAGAGAGCAGTTTCTCCCGACTGATGGAAAACAAACCACAGACAAAGACGTGTCCAACTGGCATAAGAGGTGGCAGTGGAGTTCCCACAGAAAGTGAACGCTCCAGATTACCTCGTCACCTCCGGGACATCCTCCCACCCTGCCTTTGCCTTCTGTTAGACATTGTGATGTCCCCATATCTTACACTTGCTGGTGATTAAGGCCCAATTTTTACAAAACAGTTCTAAGCTTTTGGACACTTTGGGACCCAATCCAAATAAATAAGATTCAAGGTGGGCCAAAGCTTAGCACTGTTGAGTAAATTAGGGCTTAAGCCCCTAGATTGCAAGATCACGAGTAGAACCCTCATTACCTTTTGCAACCATTTGTCCTTATTTGTACTGTATGCAACGGTTTGTGTAACTAGCAAATCACAGAAACTCCATTGTACCACACGGCAGAATATGTTGGCACTTTAAAAATAAACAATAATAATAATAACTCTGTTGTAGCATTCTGTAACTACAAAGGTATTAATGTCACAGTTATTCCTTATGTGCCCTTACACCACACACCAGAAATCTACACTGAAGGGATAACTTATGTGATTAATCATTACTATGGATTAGAACAGGGGTACTGAACTCCAGTCCTCACCAACAGGTCAGGTTTGGGGGGGGGGGGAGGCTTGAGGACTGGCGTTGAGCACCCCTGGGTTAGAAAGCACCCCTATCAAGATTGTATAAACTTATGTAAATGTTCTTTTTATTGTTTTATTTTTTCAATACAAAGTTTCATTTAATGCATAAAGATTATTTAAATACTGCTACTATGAAATACCCAAGACGTTTGGGAATTATTGCCTGAATGGATAATAGTAATTAGTGTAAAAAAATAAAAATGTTTATATTAAATTTGGAATTGCAATTATCATATCATATTGAACTAAACCGACAGCAAAAAACGTATTCCATTTCTAAACAAAAAAAAAGGCACATTTGTTGCTTTAAGACATTCTATAGAAACATTTTCATTTCGTGTACTATTTTCTTTTTTTTTTTTTTACAGAATAAGAAACCATGCTATTCCTATTTCTGGCACCTGTCACTTCCCCAGGCAAATTACCTTTTAAAGTGCAGGTAAAATGTAAGTAAAATCAAAGAAGGCTGCCAGGGTCATCCTATAGGAAGCTGCATGGTCTTCCTCTGATAGCATTGCAGCTTGCGATTGGCCCGTGGCCGTAAGACTTGGATGGCAGCTGTGTAGATTTCCCAAAGGCACCAGAGACACTAGCCCAGGGATGGTCAAGTCCAGTCCTCAAATAACACCAACAGGTCAGGTTTGTAAGATATCCCTGCTTCAGCACAGGTGGTGCAGTCTTTGACTGAGCCCTATGTGCTGAAGCAGGGATATCCTGAAAACCTGACCTGTTGGTGGCCCTTGAGGACTGGAGTTGGCCATCCCTGCACTAGCCCAAAGCCCAGAAATCAGATGAGATCCGAGATAAAATAATAGTGCGGCTCAGCCCAGTTCCAATTCTGTAGGGACAATTTTTTCCCTTAACAATCGGAGCAGGGGAAATACCCGCTTCAAATCTTCACTGCTAATTCTCTAGGTGGAGAATGTTTATTGAGAACCGTGTAGATAACCAATTTACAACACATGCCCAGGTTCTATTAAATACTGTCTGTTTAATTAACAATGTACTGTTTTAATGGTCACACTGATTAAACTGTTATTGCAATTACAACTGTAACACAATAAATGAAGCTTTCAGGTAGCACTGCAAAATCAAAAGAATATTTCACTCTGTTTTCTACTATAAAAATTAGAACATGATGCTACATTTAATTCCCAATAAAGTATAGTGTTACCTTTCTAATGAGAAACTTATTTTAAATGTGGGATAAAACATGAGGAAATAAAGCCAACGACTAAATTAATATTTTCCCAGGATACTAGAGTCCGTCTAACTCAGTGGTTCTCAAACTTTTTTTGAGCAGGAGCACCCCTGAAGGATTTTTAAAATCTCAAGACACCCCTGCTTTTCAGACCTCACTCACCCTCCTCGCTAAAACACATGCACACTCACCCTCATTTTCACAAGCATCCCCCCAAACACAGATATCCACCCTCTTCTTATACACTCTACATTCACCCTCACACATCATACTCGCTCTTATTATACACTCTACATTCACCCTCACACATCATACTCGCTCTTCTTATACACTCTACATTCACCCTCACACATCATACTCGCTCTTTTACGCAACACTCACTCCACTTGTTTCTCCTTCTCAAGCAGAGCACTCACCATCTTTCTTAATCATAAAACCCACATTCACCCCCCGCCCTTCTCTTACTTCTACCACATACTTTCCCCCACCAAAAAGCACCAGACTCCCACACCCTCCTCACACAAACCCCTCCCTTCTTCCCCTCGTCCCACACCCCTCAACCATGTCAGCTGCTCTGTGGGCACACCTCGCGGTGTCTGGATATGGAGAGGTTCCTCTCTCTCTGTCCTGGGCTGGGAGAGGCAGATCGCAGACTCTACGTTTCCAGGCAGCACGGGAGCTGCCAGCTCAAAAGCCAACTGAGTTTTGACCCAGAGGCGGCGGCACCCTTGGCAGAAGGTCACAGCACACCGGGGTTCCCCAGCACCCTGGTATAGAAACGCTGGTCTAACGCCCTTCAAAAAGACATTGTATTGTATGTCTTTATTTATATAGCGCCAAAAGTGTACTCAGCATTTCACAAAGAACACTGTACGGGGAATTATAATAATACAATAAGCGCAGCAAAGTCAGACAATAGGAAAGGAAATCCCTGCCCCGAAGAGATTATAATCTAAGCATATGATTATGATGATTACAATGAAAAAACACCAACACTTTCTGATAGAATATATATTTTACTGCTTTGATCAGAATATGGTAGTGCGATTGTAACATTGGGGTTAATTTCTCTTTGGCTCACTTGTTTTCTTTACTATTTCTTTCGTATTCACCAGAAGTTGTACTCATATATAGAAGCGCTGCCGAAGTTTGTTTGTTTTTTTCCACATTCTGCGCACAATCCTTTAACTGCATTGCAGAGAAGAAAAATGAGGAGTCATATCTCCAACTCCAAGCCGGCTTCCTAAATATTTGATAAATTTGCCGCTTTAGAATTCAGATGCCTGTACCGGGCTTTAGATCCACAAATATCCGACTTGAAACATGTTCTTGCACCATGCTGGCTCCCTCTCGCTTTGAGCCAACATTGTTTTTGAATGCAGAAATAGCATGAACTTAATTTTGCGGGGCTTCCTACAAGTCCAACTAAGATATAAAGACAACAACGTACAATTGCCCTAAAAAAGATAGAGTCTTAATACAGATTACTGTCATTTGAATGTAAAAGGTCTAAGCATTCTCGTTGTCCCCTTCACTTGCAGCAAAATGTGCGGAGAAATCAGATGACCCCAGTTACATTTGCAGTAGAACCTACACTCAAAATAACAATTTGTGTTTCGTTGTTTATGCCTAGCTACATTATAGTGACGTTGTATTAGCTGAAGTTCTGCACTTCATCAAGCAGTGATGTGGTCATAATAATAATAACTTTCTTATTTCGTATAGCTCTTTTCTCCCAAATATATCAATCTATATCAACGCACTTCACAAGTACAGAACAGTGTACGGTATGCAGTGCATAAGAATTTTACAGACAGTCTGTAAAAGAAGTTTACAGTCCATGTTTTTGGTGCCTGAGGCACAGGGAGATAAAGTGACTTGCCCAAGGTCACAAAGAGGTGACACTGGGAACTGAACCAGGCTCCCCTCAAACTCAGTGTCATTATTTTCAGAATCAGTGTCTTCACTCACTGAGCCACTCCTTCAGGAAGTTACTGTCATACATGTCAATATCCAAAGAAATGTAGCGCACCGCCAAAGAGAGTGGGTCAAAAAGTAGATTAAAAAATCAATCTTTATTCATCCATAAAAAACAGAAGTGTCAAGTGTCATACATGGACACCACCATAGTGAATGTTATACATAAAATGTTTGGTATAAAATATTTGTGTTTTGTTGTTCTTTATTAGAGCTCAAATGTACAAAGGCCCCAAAACGTGATCGTTTCTGCTTGATTCTGCCAACAACAGTTTCACCATTTAGAACCAGCTAAAAGTGGAAGTGTTTCCACAATTGCGGTACTTGTATATATATTTGAGGCTCATCCTTATTCCTTATTCACTAGGCAGTGAATGGGGCGTAAGGTGTCTTTTGGCGTAGGAAGGGGTATTACCGCTTGGTAAATATGGGGCTTTGCATACTGGCATTCACAGTCCATATTTTGTTTTTAAACTCTGCAGAGCTGCATATGCTTTCAGCACTGCATAAAATATTGTAAAATGCAATAAATGTGTTTCTATGTATGGCAATAACAGGGACCGCCACACTGCACATACTTGCTTGAGTTTACAATCCCATGTGTTTGCTGCGTCTTACATTAAATGAAAACAAAGGACAGATTTATATATTTAAAAAAAAAAAAACAACAACAGAAATGACTTTAACAAAACACACACAGCACCTGTAAGATCAAAACCCAAATCCACCACATCATGTATATATTTGTGTCAAAAGGAGTGCTACTAGGATTGTAACCTCATGTACTGTCTAGAACAAAAGTCAAAAAGCCCCAGTGCTACATCCAAACTTGGTATATTATATCGTTAAATACTTATCTGTTTATTTTCTCATAAGCAAGGGTCAATTAGTTCAATTCTTTGGCCAGAATATTTTAAGCCCACAACCACATCACATTATGCCCCCTATGTAGGTCTCAACACTGCTGCACCTGCACTATGGGGGACTGTGTGTGTTTTTGTTCATTTCAGTTTCTAAAGCAACTTGAAGGTTAGTGACCCCTCCTCCATCTTTTCAAGCTCCCCCATGCCACCTTTTTCATTGCAGTTCTTGCTAAGCACCGAAAATGACCAATCTATTAAAGACAGCTCCCCCTTCATTAGAGAAGTTAGGAGAGGTGTTTGCAGGTGCAGCAGATGGGCCACACCGTGATGTGGTTGTAGGCTTAAAATACTCTGGCCAAAGGATTGAACTAAATGACCCTTGCTTATGAGAAGATAAACAGATTTTAACTATGTAATTTGACAAGTTGGATGTAGCACTGGGGCTTTTTGTCTTTTCAGTCACTGTTTAAATGCATTAAAAAAAATCAACTGCATTGGGTGATATTTTTGAATAAGAAAACAAAACAGTCTAAAAAAAACCCCCAGATAAACCGATATTTGCTTTACAGATGTTATAAATGCAAGTGAAAAAAACCACACACACTGAAACCATGTGCCATCTGTGCAAAAGTGTAAACTTTTCCATACTCTGAGGATATATTTCCTCAGTTGACCTCGGGCACACTGCATCCGCCAGTATATTGGAAGTACCATTTTCATTATTAACCAATGATGCCCTTTGCACTGCTGGGAGTTTTCTTGTAATTACTTCACTTATTGCTGTTTCCTGATTTTAAGGCAGAGGTCCCACAATGCTCTTTCCCAATAACAACGCAAGTCACTTAAATGCATGGACCCTTGTATGGTAGAAAAAGCTACTTCACGGTTTCACTATGTTTTTTTCCACACAGATAAAGCAGACTCTCTTGAGCCCGTTACCGAGTGGGCAGCATGCGCTATTGAACAATTAGTTTGCGCCATAGCACCATGTTGATACCGACGGCTCCGTTTGTTTCAATAATTGCTATGGTCAATTGCAACACAAGGTGCAATAGTGTCTTCTACAGCTGTATTCGGCCAGCAGGGTGTTCAGCAAGGTGGTCACATTGCCTTCTGTATGTTAGAAATGGATGCGGCTGCCAGTGAGGCAAAGTGTCACGTACAGGACATCAAAATGGAAAAAGAAGAGAACATTCCTTTCATTAATGGACCTGCTCGTTACTGGGAAGTTTCAGCCCATTTTAGCACAAAGAATATTAAAGCTCTAACACAAAATGGAAAATAAATCCATAAATTAAAAGGACGCACTGTGTGGAAGTAGCCCGACTGTGCTGCATGCTTTCACTGGTGCAAATGGACGGATGTTTTGAGCCACTTGTACAGGGTGTGATAAAATGAAATCACATTATGCACGGCTCCTTTGACCAGGAGAAGATAATAACTCTACTGTAACTACCTACTGAGTACCAGATAAAAGAGCCGGCATGGTTACTAGAATATATTACCAGACAACATAGCCCTATCAAACAAGTGGCATAAAAAAATGAGGCACTTGCTGCTGTGTGTGTGTGTGTGATATTTGGGGGCATCCAGCCAGTAACAATTTGTGAAAATGATAAGCAGCAATAATAGGTTATATGTTATTACACACAAATAACTAACACTGTCTGCGGTCTGCATCTGTGTTAAAGAGTCATGTAAAAGAAATTGAAAAACGACAAGTAGCTAATAAACGAGTTGCCATTCATGCTTTTGTTGGTGTATCTTTCACTCATGCTTTTTTAACTAGTTTGTTATTTTCAGAGCGAGCAGCAGAGGGCAGGTGTGGGGGCTCGCTGCACCCTCTTGCAGCCCAGGAGACCCCCCGCTGCAGCCCTCCGCTCAAACCACGCCCCCCTCCTCAAACCACGCTCCAGCTCCCTACGGAAGGTAGCGGTCAATTGCCTCTCAGCGCGCCGCCTGCATGCAGTGCGGGCGCGCTGACTGACGCAGCGGGGCCTCGGCCTTACCTTTCTTGTTGTACTCCGTGCCACTCTTGCTTGTCTTTTACAATTATTCAAATCAATTCAATCACTTCTACTAGAAAGGGGTGTACTGTAGCTATGCTATGTTCCATGAAAAAGTCATGATCAATATGACTCCCGCAGTAATGGTTTCTGTAATGGTTTCTGTAATGGTTTTGGTTCTGAGAAAATTAAAAGGACATTTTGGGTATGCATTGAGGACATTATTATTAGAGATCAGCCATAATATTTTGATTTGGACTTCCATTCTATGAAGACACTTCAAATACATTTGTCAATACTGTCCAATTCTGCAAATGAATAATGTATTTAATCAGTGTGTATTCTGCTCCACATTATATCAGGGGTGTTTCTGAACATACAATTCTGCTTTTAGTTAAATGTACTGTACATTTGTTTGCCGCTTATTCTCGATTAGTAGCACAGTTATACTAAATGTTGCCTTTCGATGAAGAAGAAACATTTTAAGAAGTAATTCAAAGACATTGCAAGCAGTTGTGAACTAAAAAAAGGCCCATATAAGTCCATAACAACTTCAATTGATTCCTTTCTTTTCATTTTTATCAATAGGGGGTAAAATACAACAGCATGTAGCGAAAGACAAGGGTAATTTGCCAGAGATTACAAGGTCTTAAGTATTTGCAAAAGCCCTGGGCTAGCGTTCATCAGTGCATAATTTCTTTGCATATAAGTAGTACTTACGCAGATATGAAGCAGAGAGAGTCTGCAGACTTTAAGCAAGGGAACTATTTTCCACTCTACTCTTCCCACAAATAATCAGATAATCAAATCCTTTTAAGCTGTGCTAGTTGAGGCCAACATGAAAATACAGTGTGCAGGAAATCTTGACAGACTGTACTTAAAGCAGCAGTTCAAGCAATATCCTACATGTGTGTGTTTTTTTTTTTTTTTTTTAAATAAATCAGTTATGTACTATGATAAAATACTTATAGCAAAAAAAATTCTGTGACATCGTCATAAGGGTGAAGAAACTGAAATGGCAGTGGGCCGGACAGATCGCAAGAATAAATGATCATTGTTGAACAGGGATGATGCAAGAATGGATCCCAAGGGATGGTAAAAGACCACGACGATGACCAGAAGATGGGAGGATGAACTCAGAATATTTGCTGTAACGACATGGAGAAGAGAGGCTTGCAACCGCAAGAGGTCTGTGTCGTTAAATATCTAATGCATCTTTTTGTTGTTTTAGGAAACATGTTATTCACGGTGTACAATTCAACAAAGTTTCCTAATTGTGCCATTCAAAAATATAAACTTTTGAGGATATTACCTACATATTCAAAGAACTAAAAATAACTACAAATAAAGTCACTAATCTATCTCACTTCTTCAGTGATGTTTTGGAATATCATAAATATAATTTAGAACAAGCCTAATCTTGCTGCAACTCAAATGCCCCCAGGACAACACTCTGCCATATTTCAATGTTGCAAGTTCTGCATATTGATGCTTTTGGAACACAAAACGCGCTACTAAATATTTCAGGCAAATTTATCAAGCCATTTGCCTGTCATTTTATTTTTATGATATACAAAAAGAAATAGTCCAACTGAAATAAGCTTTTATTGCATTTAAATAATGTACCTGTGACAGATTAGTGTTCATATTTGTTTGATCACCCCGGCATGTTCAAATGAGTGATAAGGAAAATGTTTACAGTTAGACAATTCAAGCATGCCTATTTTCCTGCTAACTGTTTAACTTTAACTGCCCGAAATGTATCACTTTTGCTGCCAGAGATGACTTCATACTCATTGATTTAGGGTTCTTAGTTGGAAGCCTAACCTGGAAATGATCATAAAATGGCAGTTTGCATTCGGCAGAATATTATCAAAATTGTCCCCCGCCCTGACACCATGTTTTGTTTGCAAAATGACAACAGCCTGATAATTTACACCTATGAATAGTTACAAGGATTTTTTCAATAAATCACTCCCACTTCGTCCCAATGAAAAAAACCGACGTCATTTTTCCCCCCCTGCCATTAAAACCAACTGGATACTTTAAGTGATGAACTTGACAATGCCGGCACACCTACAGCAGATAGGGGTGACGGCATGAGCCTTATTTGCCATTCCGATATGAGCGATGAGCACACACGCCTTGGTTTACTTTGTGAGTAGTCATGCAAATGTGTTAAGAAATTTATTTAGACATTTGCGTGGCAGAGCACTTTGGGCAATTAGGCAGGCTGTGAAAGTATGCTTCTTTTTCTTTACAGAAACTTTTCACAGCTTTTTTTTTTTTTTTTTTTTTCAAATGTAATTAATGTTGAGAAAATCTCCAAACACCTGTAAAGAAGATGCGGGAACCTGTATATCCCAAAAAAGGTTTTCACTATGTAAAATAATGGCATTTGGTCATTTTTGGTCATTTTGGTCATATTTTAATTAGAGACAACTCCACTGAACAGAAATGAGGGACGTGTTGGACCAGCTCTTTGAAATTACGTTCATGTGGTCACAGAGATGTCAGTTTATTTGGATGTAACAGAGATTTGGGAGTCCCATTTTAATGGAAACGTGCAGTGTTCACAAGGCCGCAGGTCGCCCTGAGGAAGCTGTAGGCATTTGTATTTCATTTGGTAAATTAGAAAATCACATTTTTTTTTTTTGTGTTAAAGCCTCAAATAAAGTAGCAGCATTAACAAGGATATTTGTGTATAAAATCCCCACATTATTTTGGGCAAGTTGCTTCTACATACTGTATCACAGATTACCATTTTCTCACAGAAACTGACAAGGAAATTGGTCAATGCCTCTCATATTACAACAATAAATTGCTGCTAAGAAACAATCTAAGGCTAGGTCCCCAGTAAGTTCTGCAGCGCACGCCATACAAGTACCGCCCCTCAATGTGGCCGGGCCCACTACCTGCCTTGGCGCACAATTTGGCGCCGCGTTGCTCGACAGATTTTTTTCCGAAGACAACAAAACAGTGTTCAAAAGTACTGTAGCGACAGCGTCATGTGGGTCTGTGAGAACCAATCCTATGGCAGGCTTCCCAAGCCAAATCAGAGCGAAGGAAATAGCAGCCAATCAGAGCGCAGACTCTTCAGCTTGCTGCTGTGGAAGAGGATGTTACTTTATAGCCCCGCCCCCTCGACGCACGTTCCATCGCAAAGACTCATACAGAAGTGAGACCGCAGATCGCCGTTTCTACACGTGCACGCGCCACCACAACGCCAGGCGCGTGTTCTACATTGAAGACTGGGGCCGTAGCCTAAACCAAAATCGGATTGTGTGTGCAGTATGAGAACCAGTGACCCAGGGCCAGAAGGGCAGCGTGAAACCAAGCAAGCTTGCCAGGGACACAGCACTTTTCCTGGACAATGTACTGGTGACTGCAAAACAGAGATGAGACATGTACGAAATCTTAACACAAGTTTGTGAAACTGGCAAATATTGGACTTATACCATTTGCCAACATTTTGCAAAATCAAGAGAGAGCGGGGGGGAAAAGAGAGAGAGCGGGGGGAAAAGAGAGAGAGCGGGGGGGAAGAGAGAGAGAGCGGGGGGGAAGAGAGAGAGAGCGGGGGGAAAAGAGAGAGCGGGGGGGAAGAGAGAGAGCGAGGGGGAAAAGAGAGAGCGGGGGGGAAGAGAGAGAGCGAGGGGGAAAAGAGAGAGCGAGGGGGAAAAGAGAGAGCGAGGGGGAAAAGAGAGAGCGAGGGGGAAAAGAGAGAGCGAGGGGGAAAAGAGAGAGCGAGGGGGAAAAGAGAGAGCGGGGGGGGCAGAGAGCGGGGGGGCAGAGAGGGGGGGGCAGAGAGCGGGGGGGCAGAGAACGGGGGGGCAGAGAACGGGGGGGCAGAGAACGGGGGGGCAGAGAACGGGGGGTATAGAGCGGGGGGCAGAGAGCGGGGGGCAGAGAGCTGGGGGCAGAGAGCTGGGGGCAGAGAGCTGGGGGTTAAGAGAGAGTGGAGAGATGGACAGAGAGGGGGGTGAGAGGGGGAAAGAGAGGGGGGAAGAGAGGAGAGGGGGAAAGAGAGGGGGGAAGAGAGGAGAGGGGGAAAGAGAGGGGGGAAGAGAGGAGAGGGGGGAAGAGAGGGGGGAAGAGAGGAGAGGGGGAAAGAGAGGGGGGAAAGAGAAGGGAGGGGGGAAAAAGAGGGGTGTGGTAGGGAGCGGGTAGAGAGAGCAGGGGGGCAAGAGCACGCGTGGGGGGGCCAGCGATTGGGGGGGGCGAGAGCAGGTGGGGGGCCAGAGAGCTGGCAGGGGGGCCGGAGAGCGGACGGGACGGGGGCAGACAGCGAGGGGGGAAGAGAGAGAGAGACTTTATTAGACTGATCTCTCTGACCTAATTTTCTTGCAAATGTCGTCATTTTTACTACATATATATACTTTAAACCAGCAAAAAAGATGATTCCGCAGGAGTGTAAATGGGAGAGAAAGCATTCAAGAAAACGGTAAACATTTTGTGAACATTTTGGAGGACCGGACGCCAACTTTTGTGCAAGTCTAGTAAAGATTAGCAGGAGCTTGCATGTGTTCAAAATGCAGGGAAATGGTTTTGTGTCACTGATAAAAACAAAAAAACAAAATATGAATAGAAACGGTGTTACTGTATCAACACTTCTAGGCCCATATTCAAGAGACTGTAAAGCTCCCCTTTGCCCAGGAAAATCAGAGCCCCATTCAAGTGAAAGGAACATAAGACTTCATAAGCAAAGGAAAATTAAAGACGGATTCATAGCACATCGTTTATAGCCTTAAAAAAAAAAAAAAAAAAAAAAGAAGAAGAAGAAAGTGTTAAATAAATAGCCAACATAAAACAAACTATGCAGATTGGTATGAATGAGATTTTCCCTCCTTGAGGCTAACTGGAGCAGGAAGCTATTTTCTCTAGATCAGGCGTGGCCAACTCCAGCCCTCAAGGGCCACCAACAAGTCAGGTTTTAAAGGATACCCCTGCTTCAGCACAGGTGGCTCAATCAGTGGCTCAGTCAACATGAGCTAAAGCAGGGGGTGGCACTTGAGGACTGGAGGTGCTCCCCCCAGCTCTAGGTAAACAAGTCAGAATAAGTGAGAGGTCATGCCAGCATCTTCAACACAGCTGGTTTGTAGTAAGAAATGGGTGGGAGCCATTGACATTTGCATACTTTTCCGAGTGCAATTAGATGCTTTAACATTAGTCATCCAAATGCACACTCATTTATTGCATAAAAAGCCGAGCGCTATGAAGTACAAGGATCATGCAACCCGAAAGAGTTGGCTAGAGGTGGGTAATTACAAGTATATTCATTATTGTTAACATTTTGAGAAATCGGGTTTAGCACAAAGCCCGGCTACTGTACATCAAGCTTCGTTAAAACGGAGTTAATCTCGCACCCGCAAAAACAACAAAAAAAACTCTGCGTCTTCAAGTCATGAAGATTGCGTTAATAATTTACCGGATGCGATATTTGACCCATAGTCGCAACGCGGGAATTAATGCGACCGTTAATGCGTTAATTACCACTTAGCGATCACAGTATTAATACTTCTAATATTGATAGGGTTCTGTAATATCTATTGCTACATAACCCCATGGTGGAAATACCATTAATCCCCCAGATGCCAGTGGTTACCAGACACCAAAAACACACACTACCTGCCTCCCGTGGCCACCTTAGTGGCAAGTAAAGCCACATTCAGGGTTAGAAAAGCAGTGCATGGCAAGCATTTACTAGCCACTAAGGTGACCAAGGGGGGAAGGCAGTGTGTTATTTGGGTGTACTAACCCCTTTGATGCCATGGTATATCTTGGCGGGATAGTATATTTTAATGCTTATATTAACCCCTTTTATTACTTGGTGGTCAGCTAGTCATGGAGACTCATGGCTACTTTACCACCTGGGCTACTAAGGGGTTAATATACACTGTAATGTAAGTAAAATGTGATCACCAATTTCGAGCTGATTTAGCTTATCTTACCTATGTGCAGCTGCAGCGGCCGTTATTCAAAACTTCACACGTTGTGTACATCGGAATACCCGTCATGGCGCGGGATTTCTTCCAAACTTCCCGCCTTAAGACGCGAGTGCAGGCGAGTGCAGAAAATGGCATTTTGTAGTTCTGGTTTTTAAACACCTGATATTGACACAGTAGCACAGTACTTACTGTACACATTACAATTCATTCATTTCATTGCACCCAAAGAAACAGAATCCATGAAATTAAACAAAGCAACCGCGCTAAGTGCGGGTGCCTGGTGTGATTGGCCGCGTTAATGCCGCGTGGAATACAGCAGCGCACACGAAATCGGCGCCATGATTTGTTCGAATAATGGCCGCTGCAGCTGTATATAATGGACATAGGCATATGCAGCACAGGGCTAACGCCGGGTAGGTGATAACTAAAGAGCAGTATTTCTGCCGTTAATCACGTTCCCATAAACAATGCATAATAATTCCTAAAAATGCTGTATTCGGACTATTTTCTAACGGATCCGATATTTTTATCGGTCCTGATAAGAAATACGTTATTTTTAGCGGTGTACTATAAAAATAACGCTTTTGGGGAGGGAGGGTGGGAGCGATAACGCATTTTTCTCTAACCGGTCAGAGCTTGATGTATCCGGGGCCATAGTTATTTCCCCTCCAAAACATAAATCCTCTGAAAGAAATGAGCACATTTACCCAGTGGCTATAAAATACTAAGAGAGCATTGTGAGCGGCAGAGAAACTTAGGGAGAGATGTTTCAAGGTTGTAACGTTTATGGAATCATAAACTACTTTATCTCAATAAATGTTCTTTAAGTGATTCATGCTTTGTTTGAAAGAAATGTAAATTCACATATTTTGTTTAATGCTCTAAGTCTCTGGGTAATGATAAAAAGAAAATATTTCACTGCAACAGCAAATGGCCTTTTAGGGAAAACTACTTATAGTTTTACATCTGCATCTGTCCAAGCCAAGTTTTCTGTCCCAATCCCCCCTATTCCAAAATGATTGGTATCTTGGTGAACAAGTGAACGGTATGTTAACATCACAATACCATTCTCATGCCCATACACCTACAACTTACTCCACATAATAGCCATGCTGTATGCCAGCCTTTATTCTTCAAGGCCAGTGGGCATCTTCTGACAAATGCAATACCTACACACAGAATTATTGCATTCACCCTCCCCATTATCAAAACTGATGCCCATTGCCACAATGTCGTATGGATCCTCGCGGAGACTTAAGAGGAGGTCTGCACTCTGGGGGTTTGTCTGTTCATTTGGCCTGGCTACAGTATGTGCGGACTGACAAGCATAGCTTTCCCGCATGTAGCCAGGTGTGAAAAGGCGAGCACGGCCCCAGGCAGTACAGTGATGCTGCAAAAGTCTCAAGGGCCAGCTGCACGGTTGGAACCTAGCAGCCCCAGGGGGGCCACAGTAATCGTGCTTTGTTAGAGCATACAAGGGAGGGGGGTGAAGAGAAACCCACCCCATGCTGGGATTGGTGCGCCCATAGTGGGGATTGGCCGGCAGTCTCCGGGTTTTTGATCATTTGATGTAAATTAGTAAATAAAGCCGTGACCATCGAATGCCTGACTATACTGGATCAGCGCTCAAAAAGAAAATCAAATAAACTGGGAGACTTTTGGTCTCACCAAGTATCTTTTTTCATATATATTTTTAAAAAAGCAGCGAAAAAATATATCAGCGCACAGGAAAAGTTAGCAGACACACATTATTACATGTGCACAATAGCACCCGCTAAAGCAACGTTTCAAGGCCTCCTGGCACCTTCATCAGGCTTAAGCCTAATTTTTCCTTTTCCTGTGTGTGTGGATATTTTTTCTGCATTGCTGATCTTTATTTTTTTATATACCGGTATTAAATAAGAAACTTGGTGTGACCAACAGGAAAACGCAAGTCTTTCATTTTCTTTGATTTAGTTTTTGAGTGCTGATCCAGTATGGTTTTTGCATAGGACAGTAGTATGCATCTAGCAGTATAAATGCAGGATCATAGCACCTCCATCTGATTAAAGTAGACAGGGTGAGTGCTAGTTAATTCTATTTAATAGCAGAATGTCTGACTCCCCTTTTCTTCCTCCCCCATGAAATAATTAATCATGGGGCAAGGAGACTGTGGGTATAATATATAATAGGCCTAAGATCGGCATCATTAGCCCTTACAGTGTTAGGGGGAAGTCCAGGGATACTCTTATTTAAAGAGCATTGAATACAGTGAGAGGCAGAGCTCGCCAAACTGTGACAAGAGAGAGTGTTTTTAGAGTTGGCTTTCAAATACACTTTCAAAACAGTAACACAAACATGTCAGGCAAATTCTAACAATTTGTCATGTGCAGCATAACGAGACAGAGCTGACTCATGTGCTACTTCTTCTCCTACAAATAGGTCACAACTTATTGGACCCAGCACAGAGCGCACAACCTGCCAAAAAGTAATCTCCACAAAACTGCCACTTGCCAACTACAGTAATGGCAACTCAACACCGGGTCTCAGATATAACTCCTCGCAGTGCCTCAGGAGAAACTCTTTTAATATGTGTGAAATACTGTTGTGTGTAAGTAATATAGATTAGTTTGACCCTTCTCATTCCCATCAGCAATAGGGTGCAAGGAAACACTTTGGGAATTTGAAACACCCCCAACAGTGACAAAAAAGGGCGTAGGGTGACTTAATTTAAAAAAAAAACAAAAAAAACAGGTGAACATACTTTAGACTGCTGGAGAGAGGAAGCATGAGATAGAGCAAACAAAAAGTGTCCTGTGGGTGCGGGACGACACCATTTAGTAACTAACCATAATTAAAGAAACACCATTTTGGTTATTTAAAACTAGTAAGGTTAGATGTGCAACGCTGTCAATGAACAGCATTCATATTGTATTTCAGTTAAATAATATGTAAGTGCATGTAAGGAACAAGACATAGCAAAAGTAAATCAAAATTTCTGGAATAACTCCCTTGTATAACTAAGTGAGATCCTCCCCCCCCCCCCCGCCCCCACCCCAAGCACAGCCATTTTGTTTTGGAGTGGACGGAAGATTTGAATTCTGTCATTCTTAGTGTTGCCTCCCACATTGCCTTGTAATCAATACCACAGCTAAAAGAGGAATCTTTCGCCATATGAATGTTTAATTTCCACCAATGCTTGGAAAGGTACATTTAAGTAATGCCTGGAGCCAATGAAGCATGTCATATGTATGTTTCATCAATAGATGAGTCTTGACATAGTAAAAACAGCGTTCGTAGCACAAAGCATTGTAATTCACAAGTGGTCCAGTACACGATATAAATACACGTTATCAATATGTAGCAGAGCCCCCCTCCTTACCTCCGGTGAGGCAGAGCTGCTGGATGGTGCCACCGGAGCTCCGCGACGGACTCGGGAGGTGGCGACGGTCATCTTTGTTTGTGCGCATGTGCAGGGCTAGCATTGCGCATGCGTAGATAGTCCGGGATTGCGGCAACCATTTTAGGGGCTCCGCAGGTGATTGCAAGTGACTACAGGTCCCATAGTCCTCTGGGGTAGACAAAACAAGGGCGTAGGAGCCAATAGGAGCAGAAAGGAGGTGATCGCTTTGGTGTGAACAGAGACACCGCATCAGTGCTGCTGAGGGAGTCAACAGAGCAGGTAGGATCCAGGGAGCTGTGCTTCCCTGGACTAGGCCAGCATTGCCCCGTAGCCGCCAGCTAGGCCCTGATTCACAGTATCTCAGTATTGTAGGAAAGGCTCCAGATGGGGACGCTCCCCTTAGAACAGCTATAATAGTATTTGCACCGATGATCGCATGACCACACGGTGCCCTGCGGCCTCGAACCAGACCCAGGGCCCTATAGACTTTACAGGAGACACTCCAGCTGGAGCTCCCCCACAAGGGGGATCACCACCGTAAGGCGAGAGAGGATTTGGCAGACCCCGCGACGTGGGATCACGTTGCGGCACTGCTAATTCCGGATCTCCGGCACCATCACAACACAAGGGGGGTAGCGCTACCTCACATTTGGGTGGGCCTGCTCGTGCGGACATCGGGTTACAGGTGCCCAGGGCACCCTCGGTAATTTCATGGACTCACTCTTGGTGTTGGGTATTTGCATTGGGGTATTGTTATCAATATTGTCTCTGTATATGAGCGTGTTAGTAAAACGTTGTTATATACCCGTGTATGAGTTTATTACTGTTATAGTCCTATGTGGAATCATCCCGTGCTGCTGGCATCCCTCATAGGTGGAGGCGCAGCACTAGAGGAGGAAGAGCTCACCCAAGGCTCCCAGTGCCAGAGGCTCAGGCCGCCTGTGAGCAACAGGTACAGCCTCACGCGTAGTCATCCACATAGTTTCCCTTAGGCATAGGGAAAGGGGGCTAAACATAGAAAGGTTTATTTCTATCCCAAAAGCACACCAGTAATCTTGTAACCAGACTTCATCAAAAGTCACCAACATGCCTTGTAAATAAACATGAGAACTATCTTCCCAAATAAGTGGCCAGTTCTTGTGCATTTCCATCCTGTAAGCACTAAGAGAAGTGCAATGGCTCAAGGCTCATTAACCTTTCCTTATAACTATATACCTCAATCTATATTACATTAAGGAGATAAAACTAATTGAAAAGCACTCACTAATTATTTAATTCTGCTTCTTAAACAGTGACAACGCAGACACTGTGGTTTTGTGTCTATATTGCATGAAAGAGAAATAATTAAAGCAACTACTGAAGCACTAATGGGAAATAGTTATAACGCACTTTACATTTTTATTAGCTGTTCCTCGCTTTAAAGCAGCAGTCCAAGTGGCCGTTTTTTTGTTGTAGGGGGGGGTTCCCCTCCCCCCTTTAATATGTGCATCAACACAATGATAAGCATTTAGCTAAGTTGGCGATCGATCTGTTCTCCTGTGATCAATCGGTGAAGATTCGGCTCGGGGGTTCACTAAATGGCTGACAGTGCAGAGTAGAGGACCAAAGATGCAAAGTTCTGTGGGGAAGATCATGTGGCTAGGCAGTCACTAGATAAACTAGGTGTACTGCTAGAGAGAGGGCAGGGCTCAAAAAGGGGTGTGAGAGAGCCTGTTTCAGAAGAGGAAGGGGATGTGACTTTGTAAATGGTTGCTATAGAAACAAAACATTGTTACATTAAAAGATATTAAAATTATAATTCAGAATTCTTTCAAAATCATATGGGGAAAAAAAAAACAACTATTGGTATAGAATATAAATGTGAATGCAAATACAGAAAAATACTTGCATATTTTAACATTTCTAAAACCGCAAATTATGACAAATGTTAGATGTGTTTTTTAAATAAATCACTGTAGTAGTATAAGATAACACTGACTGCAATTTAAAAAAAAATATTATTTGAACTTCTAATGCATCTGCTCTCACCCCTATTCCTCCTACCCCTTTTTCACCCCTCTCCTCATGTCACTCCTCTCCTCCTCCCTCACCCCCTCTCTCTCTCATCCCCTGAACAGTGCCTACCTGGCTTTGGTGGAGGAGGACGGTGGGAGGGAAGGACCGCGGGAGTGGACCAGGGCAGCGGCAGAGGAGGACGGCGGGAGAAGAGGACGGCGGAGTGTCAGAGCAACGCAGGGCTGCAAAGAAGTTGGACGGCGGGAGGGAAGCAGGAGGGGAGAGGACGACGGCCGGGAAGGAGCTGCGCTCTAGCAGTGGCAGACACAGGAAGTTGGTGAAGACTTCCGGGTTGGACCGCTGGGGTGCGCTCCTAAACGACCATCATGCTTCGCTCCTGCCGTCCAACTCCGTTGCCACCTTGCTTTAGTCTGGCACTCCTCCATCCTTTTTTCGCCGTCCTCCTTTGCCACCACCCTGCTTCGCTCCCGCTGCCCCCTCTCCTGGCACCGCCCTTAAAAAAAATATATCTTGGGCCCCCGCCCCAGTATGCACACCCCTGAGCTAGAGGAAATAAACATTGTGCATTTCTATGCTACAATTCAGAACAATGTTTTTGTCTTCAAACGATGCCGATAAGCATTATAAATGACCTGGGGAATAACCACAAAGACTATTTTCACAAATGGGAGGCGGAAGTATAAGGAGAAGGTCTGATACACGCATGTCATTTAAGGTTGTTTCATTGTAAATCCGAATAGAAAAAAATGATTGTCGTCATAATTTACTCTGAATGTTTGTACAGTATTTGGAGATGAAGAACACATTTATACCTTGAACTGCCCAAATGTTTACACGGTCGTGGAACATTTAACAACGATTACTTGTCAATTCTTACATGCCCTCCAGGTCCTGCTTTGGTCTAGATTAATATTCATAATCTCAAAATACTGTAGTTTCTTTTTTTAAACCACTAGATTTCAGGTTGTGATTCAGTTGCAGAATTACCTAGTAACAGAAATAAATAAATCGACAACAAAGTAAAAAAGCAGCGACAGTTTCTCCTAGAACTAACCTGAGCATATGGCGACAGGGATATGTTTAATAGGTTAAATGTACAGTAGTTGATTGATACCTTTAAAAAAAATTAGGTAAGTCTAAATATGTTTGAACTCTTTTAATGTTTCCATAGTAACCCCATGTTCTTTACCTAATGCCTTTCACTATAGCGTGGTTTGTGATGTCTTGTATCTACAAGCACATTTTTAATCCTTAATTATTTGCAGTCCTGGGTGAAGTAACCACTGTGTACTGCCATTGTTAGCTAAACAGACAGAGGGGAAGGACAAGAGGTATCACATAAAAATAGAACTATACACATATATTCATTTTTCACAGGAAACAAATATAGTGTTCTCTTTACTGGTGTTTTCATTTGTCTAGGTAAGCCAATTACATTGCCAAGTAAAACAACATGGACGGCTATATGTCCCTTTCATGCTTTGTGTGCACTC
Organism: Ascaphus truei; assembly: GCF_040206685.1. Lineage (NCBI taxonomy): Eukaryota > Metazoa > Chordata > Amphibia > Anura > Ascaphidae > Ascaphus > Ascaphus truei. Next base: position 410,357,387 of record NC_134483.1, on the reverse strand, counting down.
AGTAACGTGGACCTTATAGCTCTGGGGTTATGTTATTACTAATGTACTGTAACTAGCATGTGACTCTAATCCGCCCCCTGACATCAGTTCTGTTCTGATGACAATCTACCTTTACTGAGCACAGAGATCACGTTCTCCTTAAGGAAGGAGCAATACATCCACAACGTCGGGACAGCATCAGAAAGCCCCATGGAGCCACTCCATAGGACGTTTCCCCAACACAGAGGAGGGCAACTCCAGTCCTCAAGGGCCACCAGCAGGTCCGGTTCTCGGGATATCCCTGCTTCAGCACAGGTGGGTCAATCAGGGGTTCAGTCAACGACTGCACCACCTGTGCTGACGCAGGGATATCCTGGGAACCGGACCTTTTGGTGGCCCTTGAAGACTGGAGTTGCCCTCCCCTGGCCTAACATGATAGGGCACTCAAAGGGTCCACCTAATCTGCAGCGTATTCCTGTTAGTATGTTTCAGGGGTTTCCTCCAGTGGAGGTCAGTGGGTGGTTAGTTTTTTTTTAATGTACATTAATATTTGGGGCTAAACACCATGGTCAGAGCTGCTATGTGCTAGAAATATGTGCAAGAAATATGTATGGTTTATATAATAAACACTTTGAAAAAAAAAAAAAAGACGTCACATTTCTTCTTTTAAGTATTTTCCGTCACTTTCCTCCTTTCCAATATTAAATTGCTAAATTAGCTAAAAGCTTAATTAACACCGGCAAGAGTGCTAGCTAAATTTCTATCTCTTTGAAGGAAATTTTCAAGCATTGTGGTTTATTCAAACACGGATCGTTTGTACTTTTGCTCAATTACATCAGCAATTAAAACCTTCAATACTGCAAGGACCCGACATGCATTGCGAGGCAAGTCCAGAATTTAACAGGTTAATGTTCATTAAATTACCCAACTGTGGCTGCAGATACAGTCCTAACACTTAATCCAGGGGTCGCCAACGTCAGCCCTGAAGAGCCATCATCAGGTCAGGTTTTCAGGATACCCCTGCTTCAGCACAGATGGCTCAATTTTCGACTGCACGCCTATGCTGAAGCAGGGATATCCTGAAAACCTCACCTGTTGGTGGCGCTTGAGGACTGGAGTTGGCTTCCCCTGATTGAATCTTATTACCCACGTGCAACCTTGTGACACAGTTACAGCGCAGCCAATGTGATATAGCCATGGATAATGGGGCTACTGTGACAACTCCAGGCACACATTATCTATATTCAACAACTGACCGATTAAGCACTGTATGCATCACGTATCTCATGGTCACTTACATGTGCAACTTCTAGCACAGGGGTGCTCAGCTGCAGTCCTCAAGACTTCTCCCCCCCCCCCCCCCCCCCAAGAGGTCAGGTTTTAAGGAAATCCCAGCTTCAGCACAGATGATTCTATTAGCGGCTCAGTCAAAGAGGCTGGGATATCCTAAAAACCTAGCCTGTTGGGGGTTCTTGAAGACTGAAGTTGAACACCCCCTGTTTTAAACTACCTGTGTATCACACACACACACACACACACACACACACACACACACACACACACACACACACACACACACACACACACACACACACACACACACACACACACACACACACTGTACAGGTGTTGCTTATATGAGGAGACCACACCGTCGCCAGACGACACCCATTCAGGTCTGCAACTCGGTCATTTTTTTTTTTTTTTCATTCTCAACACCTTTACTCAATCTTCTCTCTCCCGCATCAACCTTATGCACTTGTCGATTATTAATAATTATCACACCTAAGCCTTGCTCTTAATTGTGTGCCATAAGCCTGAGGTCTCACATTTCAGGCACAGCCTGTTTTGTTTCCTACCGTACTAGAGTCACAGAGGACTATTTTGGCATTTTCCTTGTGCATCTCCGTGACAGGACAACTCAAACTACCAACAGGTGGTCGGAAACCCTTTCCTTTTCCAGCTACAGTTAAAAAACAAAATGCTACTGAAGGAAAGAACCATCAATGGTATGAAAAAGGCAGCAGCAGCAGCAGCAGCAGCAGCAGCAGCAGCAGCAGCAGCAGCAGCAGCAGCAGCAGCAGCAGCAGCAGGCCTTATAACATGGAAGCAACCACTGCTCCATTTGTGTAATCCATTGCGCATATTTTTGAATAACAATCAAAAGTACATTACTGGTGTCTTCGGTAGTGCTGCGTCCTAATTGTTACGACCATTGTTTTCAATTTGGTAGGGGTCATGAGGATACTTCTGCTGAAGGAAGCAGCGCACCTTCTTTGCTTGAGTCGTCATGAGGTACGTGGAAGGCTGGGCTTGGGAAGGCCTGCAGGAGTTGAACGACAGCACCTGTGCTGAAGCAGGGATATCCTGAAAACCTGACCTGTTGGTGGCGCTTGAGGACTGGAATTGGCCACGCCTGTTCTATTGTAACAATGGACATGATGATGATGATGATGATGATGATGATGATGATGATGATGATGATGATGATGATGGTTTCACGTGTTCTCACTGTGCCCTTGTTTCCGTAATAGCCTTGCTTGTGACGACCTTCACATACAGTAGGGATACAATGAAAGTGGGCCTCTACTTTAAACAAGATACCACGAGCACAATATATTAATGCATCTCGCTTTAATAATGGGACAAATTACCATTTCTGTATGGGCACAGTTTGTTTATTTAGCTTTAAATTGGGGGCATTCAAACAGAAGGCATGGGGTACAATAAATAACATAATAAGATATTTAAAGTCTTTACAGACATTCATAAAGTGACATATTCCTAAAGTGGATAGTTTCCGGACTGCTCTCTGAGTAATAGTGGCAATCTGCCTGCAGTTGTACAAGTTACAGTCTGCAAATGTATTTGGAAGAGCAGTAGAGAGCAGGGGTGCGTAACATTTTCTTGGGGGGGATGGGGCGTTACAGAGGCCCGCACTTCCCCGAAGGCATTTAAATTAAATGCCGGGGATCGAGTGAAGTCTCTGTAAAACTCCCTGACCTCACATACCTTACCATCCAGCGACGCACCGTCATGGCAACCCGGCGTCAAATGACGCAGCGGGGTGACGTCATTTGACGCCGGGTTGCTATGCAGGGGGAGGGGGGGGGTGAGCGAGCAGGGGGGGCTCAGGACGAAATCTTTGCGGACCTCTGGTATAGCGCACGCTGCAGTAACCAAAGTTACAGGAGATGAAAGTACAGGAAAGTCACGCGGTCTGATAAGAATGAAAAACCATCAGAAAGTGCAGGTAGCATGCTGGTCTGAGGATACTGCCCTTCCAACACTGCATTTTTCCTTTATCTCCCAAAGGCATTTAATCACAAATGATATGATTTTGTTTCAGTAGATCAAGGTTTTTTTTCTTCCTTTGCACTTTTAGGCAGTTATAAAATCACATGCGTTAGGTACAATTTGAATGAGCGGTCCCTCGTATGATCAAACAACTAATGACAGTAATATATGTTTTCCCCTCTTCTCTCTCGCTATGAAGTTCAGGGAATTTCATATGAATTTTGCTTGCTCTCTAAGAGGAGATTGCCTTCAAAAGTAAATTAAAAATAAAATTAAAAAAGCCAATAAAAAAAACCCCCTAAAATAAAGGAAATTAAAAGAATTTTCCACATTAGCGTGTCAAAGTCAAATTCGATATATAAAATGTAGTCAAATTCAACAAAACCCTTGTTACCTATTTTTGGTATGAACAACCAGATGATCAAGGAAACAACCAGTTCAAAGTCTACTTCGTCTAAAAAAGATGCAACAAGGGAAAAAAATTCTGCCTCTGTCCCAGAGATCCGTAGAATCCATACAAAACGGGCAATTACTCGGGAAACCATTTAACAACAATAATACGAATATGAATGTCTATGTAGCCCACAGTGAAAATTCAACACTTATTACAGGCTGTAAAGTCTGTGATTGTGGGTGTCGGATGGTCCACCCCTTCCCAAACTATGTAGTGTCAAATGTTCTCCTCCGACCGGCCAGCCCTGATGCACTCATCACGTTCAACACCCTTTAATTAGCCTTTCTCCTCCTTCTGCAGCATTTTCCCATTCAATTGGGAACTCTTCCCTACATGTCTAATCCACCATCAAGGAAAAACAACAGCAAGCCATCAACCAAATAAAGTCATTATGCTCAGTCTCTGTATAATGAGGCTTCCCTCTTATTTTAAAAGCAGAGATACAAGAATATTACATTTATAACAAAAAACATACAGTATGATGCTGAACTACGCCAATCATTTTGAAAACTGATGAATATGCTGGATATCATTATTTCTTAATGTGTAAGAAAAGTTCTACTGCATAATGATTAGTATACCTGAATAATGCATGTATTGGACGTAATAAAACTCTATTTACCGAAAAACATTACAGTTTCCCCATTTCAAAATCAATACAAGTACAGTAATCCAGGGGAAATTCATCAATATTTTACTCGGATTTTGCTCTACCTGAACCATTTCTACATAACATCTGCTTTTTAATTGTTTTTTTTGTTTTTTTTTTACAACCGGCAACAATTATGTATTGTAACACATCAGCCTGATGTTATTTTCCATCAAGAGAAAAATAAATGGGAGTCAATAGTGGATTAATGTTTTTGTAAGGTAAATATTACTTTGAGTCTTTGTATCATTAGAGGGGGTGGGGGGGAGATCTAAAAGGTGTTGCCCAGCGTAACAAAATACTGCATATAGATGTATGTCACAACAAAATGGCAAACAGAAATGTGACGCATAACCAGAGATAGGATGATAGGAGGAACTTAAAATGTAATGGTGCTCAATGCAAATGCAAGATGTGACACTTGGTGTTCCCACTAAAGGTGTATGAGTAGTGAGCTACAAGTCACGGTCAGGGGGGCGCAGTCTCTTGTCATCGATAGAAGTCATCAAGCCTGAGAGGGCTGGTTCATGAACCCTTATAGCAGTCTTACAATAAAAACTTGATAGATCACCCACTAGATGGGTTTAAATAAAGATTTAAAAATCGAGAAGACTAATAAAATGAACACAACTAAAATAAAAAGATGTGATGGTAACAACAACACAGTTTCTTATAATTATAATAATACAATGTGTATATAACCTGCTAGATCCTGCCCAAGCATTTCTGAGGATCTATCAATTCTTAGTCAGTTCTACACAGAGATGAGAATATTCTAAGTGACTGGCTATGTACAGTAAATACTGTACTTGGTCCAGTTTGCCCATATACAACTACGTCTGTCCTGGTTAGCTGGTCAGAATCTATTAGTTGTTGGCGTGCACAAGATCAATAGCAAATGCTGGAACCAAATCATGATCCGTGTCAATAGAGCTCTAAAAATAGAAGCTACGGAAAATGTTGAATACAAAAACATTGTCATTTTGGCTTGCTTCTTCAGCAAGAACATTTCCTACCTCTCGGTGCTCCAAGCTCTGTCCCCAAGCACTTCCAAAAAGGCCATGTTTTCCAGGTTTCGTCTATTAACACATAATTAATCGCTTACCAGCTCATTCAATAAAGCTCCAAAGTGGTTAATCTTCCATTCACTTGAATGGAAGGTTTTGGCTACTGGAATAATCCCCTTAGCCTTGCTCTAATTATCACAATTGCAATTGTGAATGGCTTTGAAACCCTGGTCTGTTGGTCAGCCATTAAAGACAACATCCCACATTTTTCAATAGTTCAATACCCATAATAGGCCAGTGGGTCTGAAACTGTGCTCCCTGCATCACCAATGGTCGCGAAAATGTTAATAGTGGTCACTGAAGGCTTTAAAAATGTATCTCAGGCATCTCTGTTATGCAGTCAGTGCATTTTCTATCAACACTGAAAGCTACATTTTAGGTACAGTTCTAGTATTTTTTTTTTAAAATATATTTTCACATATATAACAAAATGAATAATATTTAGTGCATTTAAAACGCCCTGTTTTAAAGACCTTACAATCTAATTGTGGTGCCCAATGAGATTAAGCTACAGTACTTGCCCAATGTCAGTGAAGTGAGAGAACCTGGTTAAACTCTCCCCGTATTGTTCCCACCGAGCTACTTCAGCACATGCAGGATATGCTTACAATGATCATCAAAGTTTAAGTATGATGGTCCTTCAACACGTTACAAACATCAACATGATTCGCAACCTGGAAACATCTTCATAAGCCATGGAATAGGCAAACATTTACTCTGCTTTTACCCGCTGAAAAACTTAAGAAAATGAAGTGATTTCCTAAATGCCACACGAGGTAAAACCCTCTATGTCAAGGGAAGGGGCCAAAACTGCACCTCTAAGCAATGGGTTGTCACAAGCAGATCTGTTTATTACACTCGAGCGGCCAGAGAGCCCAGCAAACCCTTTGTAAAAGTAAAACTCTCTGCAATTTGTGGCACCCCTTGTGGTTGCATTGAAGTTAAAGGTGCAGCCCATTGACGGGTTGCTGATCTGTCTGGCAGCGAAAGGGTTAATCAGTAATTGCACATGAAAATCTAAAAGAAATCTCCCTAAAAAAATGATATATATATATATATATATATATATATATCTCACAGCAAAGCATATAGCAAATGGAAATATTACTGTATGCTCATTTGCATGTCTTAGGCAGGTCTACAACCCCACTTTTCACCATTATCACCCAGCACACAGCACTTCCACTGCAGCAAGGGATTATGGGAAATGACGTGCAAATGAGCACACAGTGCCACCTTTTGCTTCAAATCCATAAACATGGTTCCCTATAGGCTTAAACTTGCTGCATGGTCACAGCTTTGAGCACAGCCAGGGTTAAGATGCATAGCCAGCAAACCCACCCTTTTTTGTGTGTGTGTGTGTGTGTGTATGTGTGTGTATGTGTGTGTATGTATGTATGTATGTATGTATGTATGTATGTATGTATGTGTGTGTGTGTGTGTGTGTGTGTGTGTGTGTATGTGTGTGTGTGTGTGTGTGTATGTGTGTGTGTGTGTGTGTGTGTATGTGTATATATATATATATATATAATTATACATGTCATTATTACACAGGGATTGCTCCTTTTACGTCAGAGGAAATGGAAGGCATTCAAAAGTGTTACATGCAGATGTCTCTGTATTGCTGCCAAATATAAATTATTTCAATTAATTTTACTGCATCAGCAAAAATGTTAATTTTAGAAACAATGAGGGAGGCTACTCCCTTAAAGTCTCAGTTTCATCCAGGATCAAAGCGAATTGAGTAGTGATCTGTGCTAAGGGACCTAAGAAGTGATACATGTAATGTTTTTATGGTCAACAAATGCTTTGGAAAGCCAATTATTCTATGTGGAGCCGCCACTTTAAATGAGTGCAATCTTCTGTTTTATAGCCGCTCTGTAACTCGCTACGAGATGTCCATTCTTCTGGGTCTATTGCAACAGTCCATGATATTCATGTGACCTGATTGTTAAAGGTTTAAAGTCCAGCAAGGTCAATTGAGACGCTTATTTTTCTGATGAAACAAATATGGTCTATTGTGGTTGGGTAACAGCAGTGTGAAACATTCCTGATATGAGGTGCGTAGTGCCAAACATGTGACACAGGATGCTATTATTATTACTAGTACTAATGTGTTTCCGGCATTGAGGTTATAAAGAAAATGTACAGTAAAGAGAGATTCTGCATTCACCTGAGTAGTATCTGCTGTTATTTGCTGTCAATTGCTGTAAATCCAAAAGGGACGGTGGCTAATCCATTTAAACAAAGACAACCTTAAAAAAAAAAGCTTCTCTGGCACAGTTTATCCTGAATATTCTTCACTTTTTCTTAATCTTTAGTGACTGGGCAAACAGTGCTTATGAAAGGTCAACAGAAAAGGAAAACACAAGCTGCTTTAAAAAAATAATAGAAAAATGTATACAAACATAACATTTGTTAGTAAAAGTGGGGTTTTGTATACTGTACACTGACAAAAGCTTTTCTAATGTATTCTGTTGGCTCATTTGAAACAGACATTGACACTATGTAAATAATCCTGATTCATGCTTCTTTGTTCGGTATCATCAAGTATACTGTACATGGCAGAAATCCAGAATGAGTAGCTGTCCTTAAATGACTTCCACTCAGCCCTGCTAGATACTGTGGCTCAAAAGCAATTCAAAGGCAGAACACTGTAGCAAACGAGAGCTAATGTAAAACAGAGAATGTGCTCGTTCACGCTGCCTGTTTGTGCAGGAGAACTGAATAGCATACAACACACACACATACAACACACACACACACACACACACACACACACACACACACACACACACACCTCCCCCTTAGTATGAAGTTAAATGTTCAGCATTTAATCTTTATCGTTTTGAAAGCTTTTCATAAAAAAAAAAAGTCAGAAATATTTAATGCCCCCAAAAAGGACAGCTAAAGAAACTACATCGCCTCTATTGTCTCAAATGCGTGCTGTGGTTTTGAAGTATTGCACTTTGCTTGTCTTCTTGAACCTTAATATTTTAAACAGCTTGCCATGGTCACCAAGGAGGCTGCTCAAATCTTTTTTTAGTTGGGACAGGTATTTTGCTTTCCGTGAGCCATAGGGCTGGAATTTGCAATGCAAAGGGCGCTGTGCTCCCCTCGCGTTTCATCCCAAGGGCCCCACTTTATGCTTTCCTATTTGGCACAGCAATGCATGAACTTGCCCAGGCAAGGTCTATGGCTGTTTCTTCTCACCAAAGTTCAATGACATCAGCAAGCTGCACAAAGCAAACGGGTTTTCTTTGTGCGGGGTGGGAGGCTACTGGGTGGTCAGATGTCACCGTAGCTCCGCGGCGTACCTGATGTGCGGGGGGGCCCCCATCTTAGGGCTCGTGTATGCGTAGTAAAGTCAGTGCACATACGCATTCAGTTGTTGCGGTGGCCATCTTAGAAAATGGCTCTGCAAGGGGACAACATGTCCCAGAAACCCCTGGCAGAGGGAGATATAGGGAATTGGTGCAAAACGGAGGAGCGCACCAGTCGGAAGGAGGATGGTAGGGGAAGAGGACGTGTTCAGGGTGCCTATAGCCCTTGAAATAGGCCAGATCTCAGGCCCCAGCTAGGCCCCTTCCAGATTGTGTGCGCTTTAGGGAAGGCCCCAGATAGGGACGCTTCCACTGCACAGCATTGGTACCACACGGGTGACCGGACAGCCAGGCGGTGCCCTGCGGCCTGGGACCAGTTCCAGGGCCTATAGACATTTAGGGAGACTCCTGCTGGGACTCCCGCACGGCGTGGGACCCGACTGCCCTTTTATCTACCAGCGGTACCTGGGTGCAGGAGTGCCCAGGGAGGTAAAGTGCACCAACGATTCCACACAGGGATTTCTGTAACGGGCTTGTACCCACGTCCCCAGCAGTGTCAGATCTTTCTAACACTTTCCTGTTTATGATCATTTGTTGCCAAAATTCTCAGCAGTTTGAGCTGCAAACGGTAACAATAGATAATGTTACCATCATAATATAAGTATACATTGTAGCTGCTGAGTTACACTGACTTGATTTGAAATTGAAAGGCAGCTATTCTGTGAACCCTGGGAAGCAGGATTTGGCTGATCGATCACTTGAGAACCAATCGATTAGCAGCTTAGATAATTAATTTTCAATAAAGGTAATTAAATTCGGCATATATTAAAACTTTTTTTTTTTCAAGCTGCTTGGATTGCCACTTTAAAACATGCACAACTTCCCATAATAGTACTATGTATGGTGCCCAAGTACAGCCACTCTCCCTAAGACGCATGCGTGCACACACACGCGCACACAATGCTGTTATAATGTCGGTGTTTTATTTATGTTACTAGAAAATCCCATAGCATTATATCCAGAACTGAAGCCATTTTGTGAAAAACTGCAAAAAAAAAAGTCTCCACAGAGATTGAAAAAAAAAAAAGTGTTCAATTCACCGCTCAGACAAGCACTTTGCTTCCACTGATCATGTCTGCTGCTGAAACGTGAAAGGACACAGCTCCAGCTCGAATAAACAGTTTATTTATTTGTACATGCAATGTAATTAACCCCAACTATTTACCAACACAATATATTTTACATTGCACCACAATGATAGCACTGCAGAATAGCATATTTATGTCAAAGAAAACACAGAGCTCCATCTACATCAGTATTTGGAATCTTTTGATTTGATATCATGTGCATCCAAAGGAAGGCAAAATAATTACTGAGTAGCAAATATAAGACACAGCCAAAAACTGCGTATTGATCTCCTCTTCTTCTCCAACCCTCCCTCCAGAGGGAAAACCAAACTGCTAGCATAGGGAAAACATGTGAATGTGTGTCAAATGTTGCTGAAAAACATTTGTTAATTTAGTTGATAAAGCATGAACAGTACAAGTATAATGTCAGGGACAAGGGGAGAGTTCAAATCCCGATTTCTTTTCATACGCTTGCTGTCAACATTCTCCAAAATGGAGGGAGAGACGGAGAGGAGGGAGAGAGGGAGAGGAGGGAGAGAGGGAGAGGGAGAGAGATTAATTAACATCACAGGTTGATATTATATGTTGGTTGTTTGTTAGACATGTTCGATCTGTCTGCTAAGGAAGAGAAAACTAAAAGCCAAATGTTATTATTTTTTTTCCCATATATACTTTATATTTAGTGCCAATCACTAGTAGTAATTATTGATGCAGAAGGAGTATATACAGTTAGGAATATAGAAGGTTTTGCCTTTATTATTCTAGCTATTTTAGTCACATATAAATGAAGTACAGTACTGTTGTTAGTTGGGCCACATTGGGTTAAAGTCACTAAATATAGTTTGAGTATTACTTAGGCCAGGGGTGCTCAACTCCAGCCCTCAAGCTCCGCCCCCCCCCCCGTCCCTCCTCCTAACAGGTCAGGTTTTCAGGATATTCCAGCTTCAGCACAGGGGGCTCAATCAGTGGGTCAGTTGTTCTACTCCTGCAGGTCTTCCCAAGCCCAGCCTTCCACATACCTCACGACAAGAATCGAGGAAAGAATGCGCTGCTTTCTTCAATAGCAATAACCTCATGACACCTACCAAAGACTGCGCCTGTGAATGAGCCACCTGTGCTGAAGCAAGGACTGATTGAGCCATCTGTGCTGAAGCAGGGACATCCTGAAAACTTGACCAATTGTGGGGGAGGAGGGGTGCTTAAGAACTGGAGTTGAGCACCCTTGCCAAACTACATTACATTGATGTATTTCAAGGTATGAAATGCACTAGTATTTTTTTTAAACACCTGTTCCTTGCTAGCCAGCTGATGTTCTGGTTTATGTAACACACATTTCTGTGGCCTCAAGCCGTGGCAATATACAGTACAGCTGAGGCATGAGGCCACCACTCAGCCATGTCATACCCGGCACTGATTGTAGTTCCACATGTGTTGGGCATCATTGTGTGTGGCACATAACAGGTTAAATGTGATCCATTTGGATACGGCAAATGTAAGCTGTCTAATTTAAATCACAAGCATCGCGACAAGGTCTACATCAATTGAGAAATGATATTAGTGGATTATCAAAGCCATGCTTATTGCCAATTAAGTTGGCAGAATGTGGCCACTATTTTATTGCACTCATCAGTCCGAATAGAAATTGTCCAATCCTGTTGCACACACAAGACTGACGAGCGTAATAAGCATAGCTTTTAGTTTAAGCATTTGAAATATTAAGTGTCTGGGAGGTCCAAAAAACAAAAACAAAGGAGCTCTCCCCAAAGCCCAGTGCAGTCCGATATAACTATGGTAACCTCTGACGCTAGAGATGAAGAAAATCAGGATTCTGATCATAGAACATAAGATTAGGTTGTAAGCTCTTCAGGGCAGGGACTCATTTTCCTAAATGTCACTTATGTCTGAAGCATTTCTTCCCATCATGTGTTATTTGTTATTTATATGATTGTCACGTGTATTACTGCTGTGAAGCGCTATGTACATTAATGGCGCTATATAAACAAAGGCATACATACATTAAAGATAAAAGACAAAACAAATAGCAGGACATGCTCAGGGGGGCAAGATACATTAGTAACATTATATTAGGCTTCTGGGGAAGTTGCTTCTTTAAGAATACAGAGAGAGAGAGAGAGAGAGAGAGAGAGAGAGACGTACATTTCATCTTCTTACTGCTTCACAGATTCATAATGTAGCTGGTGTGCCCTGCATAGCGCAGCAAAGTCCCACAGGCCTCTGCAGAAACAAAAAGGGCTGAAGAACCAGCCAGTGCCCCACCCATCATGTGCTGTCTGCCCTACTTTTCTGTGTCACACACATTGTCACCTTATCTCGGGCTACAGTGCTGTTCTTGTGAGATGCTCATCCCATTCCCCCTCTGCCTCCTTCCTCTTTTCTCATTAGGAGTTTAAATCCAGAGTACTGCAGCATTCAGCGCTTCTGTCTAGACGGACTACTGTACTGTACAAGGCTTCCCACTCAGAAACGCTCTGTCACTGCCAGTTACTGTACAGCATACGTAGCAGCTACTATTACAGAGATGCTCCATGGTAGCCTTTTTCATCTGCTTCTTATATTTCGCACTTTGCTTTCGAAAAGTAAGGTTACTTCTATGATCCACAGATATTAAAATAACCACGTTGCATCTAGGTGTATACACACATTAATAATTTCCCATTTTGTTGTATTCACTATATACGGCAAGTATAAAGCAACCGATTTTCTTGTTTAACATTAATGCACATGTTTTGAGGGGGGATGTGTTCCCTACCCTGCGCTGACATTGAACAAGCCCTTGCAGAAAGAAACGTGCAAGGGGAATGCAGAATAAGGATACCTCTCACACATTGTTATCAGATGGTATAAAAAACAATGCGGTACGGTTACCACAATTATCACTTTATGCTAGAGGGGAACCACTGATCATACATCTGCTTCAGTCATTGGTTTTCCATGACGCTGAATTGCTACAAATTTAATGTACAAAAAAAAAAAGAACAACATATATTGCAGCTATCTACCTGGGAGGAAATGTGTGCTGCTTACAGCAGGTGATTAAAAAGCAAGTGAGTGTGGTTTTTTTCTTTTAGTTTTCCCATCGTTGAAGTAGATCCAAGAGCAAATAAAAATCTCCCTTGTGAGCACATTCACCCCTCAGACGGGTCTGCAATCCTGCCTGTCACCATTATCTCATAGCACAGGGGGGCGCACCCCCCAAGGGGGTAGCGGGATTTCGTGGGGGGCGCTTAGGTTGCAGAGGCCCTGTGCTCGTCTTGAAGGCATTTAAGTTAAATTCCGGGGGTCCGCACGAGGCATCTGCAACCTCAACTTACCGGGATTCATTAGTTTCCTGGACGCATCGCCCGGGCAACGCGGCATCGAATGATGTCGCGGGGTCATGCGATGTATGCATTGCCATGGTAACGCGCATCAACTGACGTAGTGGGGTCATGTGATGTCACATGACCCGTGGCGTTATTTGACGCCAGGTCACAGAAAAAGGGGACATGAGCGCTGGGGCTGGCACACAGGGGAGGGGGGGGCGTAGCTCAAAACCTTTGCGCACCCATGCCCTAGCATATAGTGCTTCCCCTGCAGCAAGGGATTCTGGGAAATGACATGCAATTGAGCACACAGTGTCACCTTTTCCTTCAAATCCATTTAACTCCCATAAGTTTATTTTTTTGTTTGTTTGTTTCTTTTACCTTTAGTATGGGCATCAATACAATCCACACAATGATAAATAATTAGCTATGTTGCCGATCGATCGGTGATGATTCGGCTCAGGGGTTCACTAAATCAATAAATGGCTGTCAGTGCAGCAGAAGAGGACCAAAGATGCAAAGTTCTGTGGGGAAGATCATGTGACCAGGCAGTCACTAGATATAATTGGTGCACTGCTAGAGAGAGGGCAGGGATCAAAAAGTGGTGTGTCAGAGCCTGTTTCAGAAGAGGAAGGGGACGTGACTTTGTGAATGGTTGCTATAGAAACAAAAATGCTTGTTACATTATAATAAATAAAAAGGGTTGTTTAAAAAAAAAGTGCTACAAGTATTTTCTCATAGTATACAACAACAAAAACACTTGTAGGATATTGCTTGGTCTGCAGTTTTAATGTCTGTTCCAAAGAAGAGAAACTCTGGCTACAAAGTATTTTCAAAATAGCACTTCGCTTAAAACTCACTTCTTTAAAGCTGTGCTACATCAGTGAGGTCGCTGGAGCCGGCCAGCCCCAAATCTCACTGCTGGGAATTCCTTGCTACAGGAAAGCCTCACCTCCGATATCTCAGGACTCACAATTAAAAATAGGCAGTCAATTAGAATAACATTGGGACATCGTAGCGACGCGGCTTTTTCCTGTCTTGTCAGACACACATGCTTGTAGACATGGCGGGACATGGTAAGGGAATATTTCCGGGACCAGAAAGTCCCTGGTTATAAGATCAGAGTAATCCTTCCTGGGTGGAAATAGGAGGGAACAGGTGCGTCTGTCTCCCAGTGTTTTAAAACCATAATAGTGTATGTAATTAATTTTTATAATGCAGTTTCACATACCTTTTATATTTTTATTGCAATTGCAAACATTATTGTAAAATCCTCTAGGCTTTCTGTTTAGGCGAAACATTGGCATGAAGATATGTTTAAGCCATATTTAAAAAATGGCTGAATTTGTGATTTTTTTTTCCCCTTTTGAAAAAAAAAAAAAAAAAAGATGCTTTGATTTTAAGCAAATAAAATAAATATATCAACTACAGTCGAAATACACATTCAAACGTTAATAAAAGCATGCACTTTCAGGGGCCTAAACGTACTTGTACCACCACTTAAAAGTCATTTCCGCCCTACAAAACAATACGGAAAGGCAACCGTAAGTACTTGTATTCTTTAGAATTTCTGCTATTGATTCTGCAATACAAGCAATGGCAAATAAGATGATGTTCTCTGAGACATATTTCATATACTAAGCTCACATGCACAATTTGTATACATATCAATGAAACATTCGTTCTGGACTGGGCTACACAAACTCATATTAGCTATGCTAAAAATGTTTATAGAAATGTTAGTATAAATTAATCAATATGTTATTATGTTTGTGTGTATGTGTTATTAGAAAAGGATTGTATGCAGCATGGCATTGCTTATGCTTAGGATGATTAAGGGTTGTAATACATCCTCAATAAAATATGGACCAGTATATTAAAAATATAAAGTGGTGCAAAAATGAACAAATACGTTTTCCCAAAATGCAGTGTTACCATAGGAAAAGAAACACAATGGGTAATAATGCACTCAAAGAGCAGGCAAAAATACAAGAGCGAGGAATGTGCGCAGCAAATGTGCGGTGTGATGTCATCATCGTTGCGGACAATATGAGGTAAGCGCGTTTGACAATAAAGTAATTCAAGCAAGTTACTATGGAAACCAATAATCTCACAACAGCATACCCTATACCAGGGGTGCGGCAATTACAGAGGTCCCGCGCTCTTCCCCAAGGCATTTAAATTAAATGCAGGGGGACCATGTGAGGCCTCTGCAACTTCCCTTACCTTGGCTTCCAGCGACGCATTGTCATGGCAACGCGGCGTCAAATGATGCAGCGGGGGGGTACGTGATGTCAAGTTACCATGGCAACGTGACGTTACATGAAGTCGCGGGTTCATTTCACACAGGAACTAAGGTAAGAGAGGGGGGGAGCGAGCAGGGGGGAAAGTTTGCACACCCCTGCCCTACACAATCTCACAACACCATACTCTGTATACAGTACACATCACTGGATATGTATTATTTATTAAATTATGTTTACCCATACAAAAACAGTGGCTGAATAGCTGAATTGTTAAAGGAAATGCTAGTGATGTTTTTAATCTCTGTTATAAAATGACAATTATGGCCAAAATTTTGCAATGGAGAATAAATTGTTACAGTTAACAAGCCCCTTAACTTCGTGGACACTCGCAGGGCTTTTTAAACGTCACTCTGAACTAAAACAACCTTGTGGTTCATTCTTGTTTAGATATATGAACAATCTCTGCATAATACGACCAACATAAATTCCTTATTTCAGAAAGTAACAAAACGAAAATGGCGTCTTTGCGATTCCCCCTTTCTAAATCATACTTTAGTTTGTAAGGTCAATTTATCAGTCTCCTACCTGCAAAACTGGCGTAAGAAAACAGCAAGGATTGAAGCAGGCACACGGTCTTATGCAAAGAATATTTAATGTGCCACCAAAAGGTCCAACGTTTCGGCAGAGAACTGCCTTTATCAAGGAGAGGGCTACTCCTTGATAAAGGCAGTTCTCTGCCGAAACGCTGGACCTTTTGGTGGCACATTAAATATTCTTTGCATAAGACCGTGTGCCTGCTTCCATTTTTCTACACTGTTCTCCTCTGGGATGTCTGGACCTCCCTGGACCCAGCGCATCGGCAGATAAGTGCCCCCCTCCAGCACCATATTGCAGTGTGCATGCACTTCTCTCCACGAGTAAGAAAACAGCAACACATTCATCAAATGAGAGCAAAAGGACGGTTTTCTGTAATATGTCGGTTGCAGTTCTCTTATCCCCAGTTTTGCAATCGGGAGACTTTAATAAATAGACCCACCCCTTTGACAAACTACCCCATGTCACATACACGCTCACCTACATGGATATGTATGTGTTTGTGTGAGTGTGTGTGAGTGTGTGCGAGTGTGTGTGTGTATGAGTGTGTATGAGTGTGTGTGTGTGATTGTGAGTGTATGAGTGTGTATGTGTGTGAGAAAGAGACCAACCACAAACTGGCTGTCCACGTTGTCGTTTACTATTGGGCCATAGGGCCATTTTGGGTGACAGGGCACTAAGATGAGCAGACATCCCGCCCAAAAACCCGACACCTTGTCCCAATTACACTGCCACCAGGAGTAATTTAAAGGTTTACTCCCCAAGGGGTCCAGGACCCACTGCTCTCCAAAAAAACATACAATTTAAACAAAATCTAAATTTAGAGCTCAAAAGAGTACTTATTAAAATGTAGATTTAATATAATAAGTTACTGTGCTTATACAAATAGAGAACAAAATGCGAGACCCGCCCCATCCCCCACACACACAGTGTACCCCAAGATGAGTCTCATTTCTGGGGTTTATACATAATTTCTGTGTGATCTTCCTGCCATGTAAGTGGTGTCACCTGACCATTCTCTGTCACCGTCCTTTGCTCTACTAAAAATTGGAAACAAATTGTCACCTCTCTGCTGTACTGTAGCAGAGCAGCACACTTTGTTGTTTAACCCTTTGGTTGTCATAGTACATACAAAACTTAACATTTACATGGCTATCTTGTGAAACTGCATTTTCCCTTTACTGTGATTGTATTCCACTGGTTTAAAAAAAAAAAAAAAAATGAATAATAATCTTGGTTACAATAAAGAACACAGGGGGAGTTCCAGAAAATGCAACCGACAATGGGTGATATGCAAAAAGTAATATGTTTTCACTGTACTATAAATTGTACAATATAGAGAGAATACAAATGTAGCAAACAATTGCATATAACAATGACACAGGTGTAGTAACCCATCTAGTGAAACCGCAAATTGTATCAAATCAACATACTGAGTGTAATGGGCAGAAAAAGAAAAACAGGAAAATGGGGGAGGGAGATGAGGTAAGGGAAAAGAAGGGGTGGGGGGATGAGGAAAAAACAGGAGAATAAGGGGGGCAATGTTTCGGGGCTCCTAGCCCCTTATTCTGGCCCGCTCTCAAAGACCAAAACGATCCAGGTACTTCACTTACCCCTGTAAAACAGGGACTCCCCGAGTAAAAGCAATAACCAGTGCTTTACAAATGTTTATCCTTTGTTCCCACCACTGTTAAAGACCCTTTAAAACTAGATGTGGCATTTTTTCTCAAACATCCTAACACACCATCGGTTGCAGATTTAACGCTAGAGTCCAATACACGATTCCATTTACTTACACAAAATTGTAAAAACAAAAGTAAGTTTAATCTCATCATCTCCAACCACACTATTGAGATCTATATCTCATTAGTACAGAGACATTAAGAATCTGAAAGCTACACCATTGACAATGAGACAGTCTAATTTCTCTAAACAAGATAGAACAGTATTAAGGGAACTAGAAAACGCTATTGATATGATTAAGCCTGCGGATAAGGGAGGAGCTATTGTTGTGATGAACAAAACCTACTATAAGGATCAGATAATCAGGCAATTGTCCGACACTGCGAATTACAGTATAGCACCTCACAACCCTTCTTTAGACATTTCCAAAAAAAATCCTAGAGACAGTCACAGCCGCATTAGAGGGCGGCGTTATTTCTAAAAAAAAACAAAAAACAAAACGACTACCTGATTAAAAAGGATGCTATAATACCGGTTGTATATATTTTACCCAAAATACACAAAGACTTGATGAGACCTCCAGGTCGACCCATTGTAACTGGGACCGAGTCAGTATTTCAGCCTGTTGCCATTTTTCTGTACAAATTGTTACGGCCATTAGTAACAAATTCACGTTCACATGTTCAGGACACTTCAGATTTTTTTGGCGGAAGATTGAGGGCTTTCCAGTCCTTAAAGAAGGGGCACTACTCAATAGCCAATATACCTCTATATAGAGGGTCAATAGCCTCTATACTTCTATCCCCCATACTGAAGACATTGAGGCAGTTAAAAATTCTCTGTCATCTGAAAATCTTTATACACCGAAAGAACGTATGTTTATCCTAGATCTCCTGAATATAATCCTCAAACAGAATTTTTTTCTCTTTGAGGATACATTTTACATCCAGACACAAGGTTCTAATGTAGCACCCACATACGCCAGCATTTATATGAATCAATTTGAAGATAATTATGTATTTAACCATCCTTTATTTGCTGAATGCGGGCGTATGTGGGTACGCTACATCGATGATGTTTCTTATATGGGCTGGCTCTGAAGAAAATGTATCAATCTTTGTCAGTGACTTAAATTCAGACTAGATGGGTTACTACACCTGTATCATTGTCAGATGCAATTGTTTGCTGCATTTGTATTATCTGTCTATATTGTACAATTTATAGTACAGTAAAAACATTATTTTGTGCATATCATCCATTGTCGTTTGCATTTTCTCTATCGAGTGCTGGGAACTCCCCCTGTGTTCTTTATTGTAACTTTGGAGGGAATAAGGGTCCCTCCACGTTACCCTGCACCACACCCTCATTTATTTAGTGATTTGATACACCTCTACTGAGGTGCTGTTTACTTTCAGAATAATCTTGTTCTTGCCTCCTTTAGGACACATAAAATATAAAGGATTTATCGTTAAAGGTCTATACTCAAAATCTGAGTTCTAATGTATTCATGGGATTACAAATTAATAAAATCACAAAAATAAATCTCAAAAAGGGACCCAGAATGTTACTTCAAATTCACAGAAAATGTAGACTTCGCGGTCAGTCGTCCCAGTCTACTGTACAGCCTATTATGAGTATAGGCATGAAGTCTTTCTGAGGTTGTTAGTCCATATAAAAAAGGTATACGCTAATACTGAAGCGCTCATTTACCCTGCACTACCGCAACTGGACAAACGCAGCTATTTCTATTTAATTCATGAGGTTGAATAAAAACAAATGACAGTCTTAAATATATTTTTATCTCAATGAGATACATAAACAACTTTTTATGAGGGGGCAGGGGTGAGGAAGGAGGAGCTTTAAAGCATTTACCTGGGAAACACTGAAACCAGCATCAACAGCATTTAATATGAACATTATCTATTACATATTAGCTAAGGCCATATAAAACCCATACTAGCAGCGGGTTTTTCCATGACCTTTGCTTATCCATCATCAAGAATGTGAAATCAAAAGTAAGCAATCAAGGTTTATGTGATACTGTTTTTATTAGTCTGACTTCATGCAGATGAGGTCCGCAATAAATGTGTTGTTGACGCATATCAGAAGTTCCTGTATTGGTTGTTATAAAAAAAAAAATGATGACTCAAGTTTCTATTTAATATGCTGTAGAACCAATTCTCAGTTCTGGAGAAGGGATCAGCCCCATTCAAATGAAACGACATGTTCTCTGGCCCAGGGATATGCTACAGGTAGATTATGGGAATCCAGTCATAATACAGAATCCCCAAAAGACTAAAGAATAAGTCACCTCTATATTCCTGTAGAAGCAAGCACCGTACGGTAATATAAAACGCCATTGAAATCCTGCCCCTGTTGTGTATGTAATAAAGTTTGACACCTGATAATATTATGTCATACATAGGTTGTTAAATGTAAAGAATATCAATAAATCATCCTCCAGGAGTATTACAGAATAGTGGTTGGAAAACGTAACCCTTCGTGCGCCAGAAGGCCCTTAGGCATCTGGGTCATGTGCCATTGTAGAGATCACATGACCGCGATGGGACCAGACATTGGGAAAGGAAAAGGAGGTATCCAGCTCTTCGGATCACCATCTTACATCATGAGTGTCGAGGAAAATGGAGGCACCGTCACAAGACCACCAGGGTGCCCCTTAATATGATGCTGCGTCAATGTCACGGGTTAACCAAGGTGTTAGTGATGACTTCATGGCAAACACACAGGGAGGGCAGGGTTTTCAGTTAGTGGCCCATTAGTCTGATTTTCCAAACATTTTAAGAAAGATGATATTCTCTTAGCATGGTAAAGGATGGAATGGGTTATGATAATTATTACTGATCCCGGATACATTTGCCCTGTTCAGATGTCCATGGTTTACTGGCAATTATATTTTAGTAATTGCTTTTCAAGTGCTACTTGGTGCCTGAGAAGTGGAAAGCACATTTAGAAGTGGCTTGTCTCCAGTACATGAAAACCCAGAAAGTTAGACATGATACCTGAGCCTATTGAAGGAAATGAACTGTAGTCCTAATGTGCCTTATGGCGGTTTCTTTTGTTCACCGAACTGAATAAGCTATTTGAGTCTAGCTGTCTTCTGCTATTTTGTTGTGGTGGAGCTAAAAATAACTGCAGAGCTAAGCTCAGTTTGGGATGCAGATGGTGGAATATTTGTGACAAAAAAAAAAAGCATTAGAAAAATAAAATCACTATATTTCTCTGCAAGAATATGGAGGAAGCATTGGTTGGCTTTCCGAAGGAAACCCCCAAACCCACAAAACAAGTTGCTTTTAATATTTCTCTCTTTCTAAAATAATAATACCATATTTGCCCACTTATAGGGCGACCCCTAATTGCAGTAATTAGCTGGAAAGAAAAGTTTACACACCCATAGTTATAGATACAGTATATAGATATATATACACACACACACACACTGTGTTTCTCTCTCTGTCTGTCTGTGTGTGTCTCTCTCGCTCTGTCACCGCGTCTCTCTCGATTTGCGCTTCCTGCCACATGCAACATGGCTGCTTCAGGTCCCCATGGTGGATCTTCCTCAGTTTTACCCGCCAACCTCATATTGGCTAGCAAAGTGGGTGGGGCTTACCCTCCAACCGCTGATTGGCTAGCAAAGTGGGTGGGGCTTGATTATAAGGCACGTATGTAATTTTCAACGTAACTTTATTGTAGAAAAGAAAAGTAACATTATAAATTGGGCAAAAACGGTAATATTGTGCACTTTTCACCCAATAGACCTCAAAGCGCCTCACAATGACAGTATAATGCGCAGCAAGCAGCATTGTACATAGGATTTTTACAGGCACATCAGTTCACCTAGTTGCTGGTGTTACAATTTAACTAATTCTCTTTAACAGGGTTTCGGTTTTTAGCCAGAGGATGAATTACCGAGCAGGATAGCTCTTCAGAGCACCTTCAGTATTATCATGTATTTATCAAGGCAAGATATTCCTCAGCATGGTAAAATGGGGGAACAAAAAGTTACATAAACAGAATGAGGAACAAATGAATGCAAACCAATACAGTAGGTATGAAGGACCCTTCAGAGCTTGAAGATCCAGTAATGCAGCGGTGCGCAAACTGGGGGTCGCACCCCCCAAGGGGGGGGGGGCATTAGATTTTATGGAGGGGGGAGGGGCATGGCAGTCATAGAGGTCCCGCGCTCTCCCTCCAGGCATTTAAATTAAATGCTGGGGTACCGCGCAAGGCCTCTATAATACACTTACCTTCCCTTCCAGCGACGCTTCGTCTTGGTAACCCGGCGTCAAAGTTTGCGCCCCCCTGCAGTAATGCACAGCCATATTTAGTTGACAAGTCCCATGCTGAATACAAGCCCAGTTGCTTTGTCCCAAATACATTTATTTTTCTCTGCTCACAGTCGTACATTAGACGGTAGTTGCCTTTACAAGGACTCACATAAGAGTTCTTTATAAATGATAAATGTACTACAGGGGTAGACAAATAATATGAGCCTCTTGTACAGCTGTACAGTCACTGTAGATTTACATTGTATTACAGGTCATTGTACAAGAGTCCAGTAGTTGGAGAAGGGAGTTGCTGGTCTCATTACATGAGGCCTCTGTCGTCAATGCTCTCTGAGCACTTTTATAATGTGATGTCCATCACTATAGTTTTCCTAAGTGAACTGCATGCCAGACAAAATGGATTATATACAGTATTCCTGGTTAATGCCAATATACCGTTTTGGTTTAACACTTTTGGGTCGATACTTAAAAAGCTAAAACAGTACGGTGGGAGTTGCAGTAATTGGTTGAATACTTTCATTACATCTCCGCAGTATATGGATAATTGGGATGGCAGCTGTAAACTAGCTGCCAGAGATGAACAACCTGAATCAATGGGATTAAAATCTTAATCCCATCTATTTTATAAAAAAAAACACAAATCAGAAGCTGAACCAGGGGCTGAAACTTGCTACATTTATCTCTGGAGACTCACAGATTCCCGTGTTACTTACAGTTATAGTTGCCAATATAAAAACTCCAGTTTGGGAAATCAAAATAGCTGCCAAATCCTATGAGCTATAGGAACAGGTGATGTTGCGGCTTCCTATTGGATTACTGCAGGCCCCATCCTGAAAAATCCAGGACTTTGGCCAGCAACTCAAACAGTATCTCGGGAACCAGGGAGCAGGTGGGGAGGGGTCAGCTTTGGAGGATCCCTGTTCCAATTCAGTAAACAAAATATCAATGTCCAAAATTAGCAGAATTACTGCTTAAAATGAGAGGTTTAGCCTTCTTCATTCCCATGAGAAAAGTAAGTAGTTTATTGATGTATAATCATTCCTCTTGAATATACAATCAACACTTTTGAAACCACCATGAACACAACCAATACAGTAAATGTTGTTCCTTCAGTATAGCTAAAAATATCTACATTCGGTATCTTTACTTTAAATCAGTTTTCCATGTAAATTCAGAAAATGATTTCTTTAATTGAGATTGGAGGCAAAGCTGTCCAAAGTTTTAATTAGCAGCCTGCCTGATTAACATAAACATGCAACACCAAGTCTAAAAGTGCAGAACTTGGAATTCAGTTAGACACGTCTTCATTTAAAACTGCAATTTTGGCTTGCTTCTTTTAAAGAACACACTTTAATTTATTTGTGGATTTATTTTTTGTAACAAAATGTAACAAATAGTCCCGGATGACCAAATCATTGTTACTCATATTTCTTAACATATGTTGAACAGGCACATGTCTTGCTGTCCGATCTAAATGAAGGACAATGATAATATACCCTATATTTAATAATATAGCTGTTTGGTAATTGTTACAACTGCACTATTGCAAATGTGAAACTCACCAACCCTCTCATTCCCTGTACCCAATGTTTCAATTTACCCTTCCTTATAGATTGTAAGCTCCTTGGGGCAGGGCCTCTTCTTATACCACATTGCAAGCCTACACTACCACAATTGTAACCTTGACTGTAATATTACATATGGCCCATCTAGATTCCCTTCTGGTGCTTCTCCTGTATCCCCTTATGGGATACATGGTAGTTGTTGTCTACTCCCCAGGGGGAGGGAAGAGACAGAGATACACTGATTTCTGGGAGTGTGCCAGTATATATCCTGAGGTTGGGCTTGTAACCTTGCCCCATAACAGGGCAGGTCTATTACTGACAGGAGTCACATCAACCTAATGTGACCCAGCCAGTATACTCCCACAGCCTGACACCCTCAGGTTGTTGCTAGGCCCACCCTTGGATACAGTAAGTGTATCCAAGGCTGCAATAGCAAACTAGGCCTTCATGAGGACTTAACTCCTCCAGTGGCTGTCCCTAGCAGGGCTTACACTGTTAGGGACCAGAGGAAAAAGATAGCGGCCAGAGGCTATGCTACATTAACATAACATTTGTTTCCCAGAAGTTGTTTCTCATTTTGAATTTCAGTATAGATACTCATCCAGTTCATAACTCTGCTGTACTTATCTCAGAACATACATTTTTTTTTTTATAAAAATGTCATACATTTTCAAATTTCCATCCATGATTGCTGCTGAATAAGCATTATATGAACTATAAATATCCATGGAATATGTCCATGATCTTATGATCCTAATTAGATTTATTTCTAATAACCAACCTTCTAAATTTATTTAATGCCAATCACATTTTCCCAAAGTAGATCTATGGGATCATTCATCTCTAATATGTATTGTCATGCTTTTATTTTTACTTTATGTGTAATTTGTGTATACTATGCAAGTGTGTATATACTCACCATATGTATCCCAATTCTGTGTTTCTGCCTGTAAAGCATCCGATTAAAGTTAATTGCAGTGTAGCAATAGAAAGGGATATATTAGGAGGGGACACACGGACATACCATACATACCCCTGAGGAAGCAGGAACTACCTGCGAAACGTATAGGGTTGCCGGGGGACCAGTATCTGCATAGCACTGGAACACCGGAAGTGACGTAGGATGCCGGTTGGAATGGCGGTGGGAGTTGTGATCACCGGAGAAGAAAAGTGCTAAAGCTGGTCCCATTTTATTTATATTCTGTCTATGAGAGTGTCACCCTGATTTGTGTATATATATATTTATATATATATTTTTTTTCTTTCTTTTTTTCTTTTTTTTTTTTTGAAACCGTTGTATGTCCCGGTGTCTAGGGGCAATCTGATTGGTCTGTCACTCAGCCTCGCTCCGTGGCCCGCCCCCCTCTCATAGGCTTGCTTCTGTGGCCTCGACCGGCCCTCCTCCTCCTCGCACCGCCGCCCGGCCACTCTCTTCTTCTCCCTCCTGTTCTGTCTCCCGCTGAGTCCCCCTGCCCACCGGGTATTGCCCACCCTGCCCCCGGGTGTCACTCCCCCCCCCCACTGCCCAGGCCCTTTCATGTAAGTGCATACCTTACCATTGCTTGTGTAGAAGATTTCTGTGAACATGCTTCACTATTTGTTCCCCCTCCTTTTTATTTGAGGTGCGCCGATTATCCTGGACACACTTTGTTTTATGTCACAAACTTTAAAATACAGACTGAAGTATGTTATTTGATATTAGTTTGTTACTAATCCAAGTTGCAGCTACTATTCTATTTTCCTTAAGTTACACTGAAGATAATGTAATATTAATTGATATACAGTGACCCAATATAGGTTTAGGGCTGCGGAGTACTTTAAACCTTTTTTCTTACATGAAGATCAGTGGTAATTTGCAACTAAGAAAAAAAATCAACAACATTTCACCACGTTACAAGCAGAAAAACAAAAGGCTGCAAAAGTCAAGGACCTGCTACCAAGACAAGTTTTCCTATAAGATTATCGCACACGGAATGAACAACCACTGTTACCAGAAAAATGTCATATACAAAACCTGCCCTACATGATAATGTATGAATCGGGTTAAAACTGATTAATACAGTGGGGGAGATTCAGAAACAAGAGAGCAATTAATTACTAGAACATATTTGCCAGATCTATTGCATAATGCTTGATTAAAGCCACTTATTATTAAGAATGATTATGAAGTGTATTAAAATTAGATTGTGGGTTTGCTGGGCCACTGATTTTATTGAGCTAATGCAGCAATACTGCCAAAGGAAAAACTTTTATTTATTTATGCATGTATTTTTTATACTGCATTGGAACCTGGGATCCTCCAAAGCAAAACGGTGCTACTAGTAACCTCTGGGGACACCGCAGTTCCTGATATACCGGTGTTTAAATGGCCATCAAGCCACAAACAATGACACCGCGGCATCCTATTGGCCCATGGGACCTGCAAGATTTGGCAACCAGTGAATTCCCAAAAGCAGAGGAGAATGCCGCTAACTAAATGGGTATGTCAAGAACTGGGGGGCTTCCCAGAGCTACAAATCCTGGGGTACAGCTCTAGAGAATCCCCCCACCCCGGGTCTCCAACGCTGTAAAATTGTAGGTAGAATTGCTGCTCTCACCTGGTGCCACACACAAGGCTTGAGAACCACGTTTCTGGTTATTTTTCCTAAAACCTAGTCAATTACTAACAATTGTGTTAGGCTGCGGCTCCGCTGCCGCTGAGCTCGCTCATGCTTGGAGAGCGGTGATGTCACCAGCTCTCAAACATGAGCCATCGCTGTCCTGCAACATTTTTAGAGCAGGAGTGGGGGGGGGGGGGAGGGGGCGTGGCTATTACGGGAGGGTATGTGTCATTGGCTGTATAGGGGCTGTCTGTGTTTCTGTGTCTCTCTCTCTGTCTCTCTCTGTCTCTCTCTCTCTCTATATATATATATATATATATATATATATCTCCCCCCCCTCTCTCCCTTCTCCCCCACCACACCACTCCATTTGCACCTCCCACCACACAGCACTACTCCGTTTGCCCCCCCGCTGTCCGTTTGCCCCCCCCTCTGTCCGTTTGCCCCACCCATCTGTCCGTTTGCCCCCCCCTCAGTCCGTTTGCCCCCCCCCCTCAGTCCGTTTGCCCCCCCCTTTCCACTTCCCTGCTCTCAGCAGGAAAGTATCTCTCCCTTGTCTCCCCAAGCAGAACGCTTGGGAGAGCGTGTGTGCACGCGCATGAGCGCGCGAGCACAGCGGGAGAGGGGATGTGCTGGTTCACATAGAAGGTAAGAGCGCCAAGCACCAGCGGGGACTCAGCCTTAGTTTGAGAGGCTGCTGCAGCTGCAGTCTACGGTTATAAATATCGAAGAAACAAAGTTTGGTTTCTATGTTACAACATACACAAAGAATTGGCAAACGTACCTAATATAAAGAAATGCAGAAAAACAAGAGAAGTCATAGCAATTGTTTGCAGTTTGTGAGGTATTAAATAAAGAGAAGTGGTCATTTTGCATTGTGTTTTATAGTGTGCTTTCCTTACCATGTGCACAAATGGTCATGCCCTGGTTTATAGGCTTATCAGCCCTTTCATTGAGATACCCAGCCACAGGTTATCGGTACTTTTTTGGGGGAGGGGGTGCAAAATAGTTACTTATAAGTAAGAACCAAGTAAAAAGTGTATATTGATGAATCACTGGCTTTCATGCAGAAGGTTACAGAGGATTTTAAAACCAAAAATAGCTCATTATACTGGGTTGCAGATTTTTATGAAATTAGTGTGCAGCAAAATTGGGGAAGTGGTTAAGAGATGTGCTGGTATTTTGTATCGCTTAGATATCAGCAAACTAAAACAGAACCAAGATAGTGAAAGCTTTGCAGTTGCGGTTTATACAATCCTATCAGCACCGTCTTTAACAACCTGGAAGAAGAAAAAAAACATTCCTTACATTCTAATCTACAATATGTGCTTGGGCAGCTTTGAAGGGAATGTTTCAAGTAAGTGTCAAATAATGACTTCAAGTTCAGAGAAGATAATCCATTTGAACGAATGCATCAATATATCTTATTAATGAACTAAAATAATGATGTCTGTCCGCATTAGTCAAGCGCCGCTAATGCTTAAAAATGGTCTTACTTTCTTACATCTGTATAATTAGATGTGCAATTGCTGCATTTAAAATGGATTACATTTTAAAAGTGTACGTGACAAACTATTTATGAAAAGGTAAAAAGCTATTTATTTTTTTTAATACAAAATTATATTATCTATAAATACTGTACCATTAAGGAGAGAGTAGTGTAGGCAAAAGCCATTTACAATAGAATATTATTTACAAAATAATCAGACTGGATTTTGGTCTTTGCTCCAGTTTTCAGCAGGCAAATGGCATGTATGAGGTTTAAGAAACTCAGACAAGTTTAGGAGGCATTTTAATGCCTAGCTTGGTGCACACACACACACGCACGCACGCACGCACGCACACACGCACGCACCAAATCTTTACGACCCTTTTTGCCTTTCGTTTCTCTCATGTGTTAATTTGCTTAGGGTTCAGCCTAAACCGCACATTTTCTATTGTATTTCAATAGTTTGAGACTCAGCAAGGTTGCTGTTTTTCTAAAAGGGACAGTCAACAAGTTACACTCATAAGAAACGGCTTTCCAGTCTGTACATATTTATTTATAAAAAGGTTTTACCAGGAAGTAATACATTGTGAGTTACCTCTCGTTTATAGCTGCATTTGTTGAAGAAATTGAGGTTTTCAGAAAACTCCAAAGCAGTGTGACTTGCACAGTAGTTGTTGTGTAACTTGTGTGTGAAAGAGAACTCCATAACATCTATGGAAGGAAGTCTCTCCTGGGAAGTTTAGCCATGTGTTGGAAAAGGGAAAGGGGAGGAGGATATCCTATTTGTATAGTTCAGTGTTTTTCAACTGGAGTTCCTAGTAACCCTTGGGTTCCCCGGGCATCGATAAGGGGCTCCCTGCAATTGTACCAAATACAGAACAATTTACAATGCATCTGATCTCAGATATGCTATTAGAGAGGGTTGGGGTTCCTTACAATGCATCTGATCTCAGATATGCTATTAGAGAGGGCTGGGGTTCCTTACAATGCATCTGATCTCAGGCGCACTATTAGAGAGGGTTGGGGTTCTTCAGAATTTCACAATATAATTATTGGATTCCTTAACCAAAAAAGGTTACAAAAAACACTGGCATAGATAGTCCTTACAAACACAGCTAGTTGTTTTGTATGAAAAACAGTCATGCTATTTGAAGAGAGCCCATGCCTAATGCACAGATGTTAAGCAGTAAACCCAATGCACAGATGTTAAGTAGTAAAATTGTTTGTGATAAGCTACAAGGATATCCCAAAGCAGAGTGGAATGAAGTCCTGAAACATTTCAACAACTGCATTAATGTCACTACGTTTCTCAGCATGCAAACACTAGAAACCAATATGTTTGGCAACAACCTAAAACAGAACACTCTCCCAGAGATGCCAGAATAAGATAGACAATCTAGATTCTGCATCAAATATTCATAATGCTTGTATTCAAATTCCTTTAGAATCTGAATAATAATCATTGAATTACCGTATTTACCTGATTATAGAGCAACCCCCTAATTTCAGTAGACACACACAATCTATGATGCTAGACCTGTCTCTAGATCTGACCCAAGATCTGTCGCTCTCAGTTTGAGCTTCCTGCCACACACAACATGGCTGCTTCGGGCCCCCAAGATGGAGCTTCCTTTATTTTAACCTCCTAACTCATCAATCCGACTGCTGATTAGCTCGCCAAATGGAAATAAATATGAGAAAAAGGTAAGTGGGATAAGTCAACCCATAGAGGTGTGTTTGCAGGGCCTTTGTGGTCCTCACCTAAATATACATCGATATTAAAAACAGAAAAGCATTAAATTGCTGCAAGCACTGTATATAGACATCCAAGTGACATTATTATGTGATTACAAAGTGGGCAGAGCAAAGAGAACTACTGTACTGCAATATTATCGCACAAAGAAATTAACTATTTGCCTTTTCAAAGCCAGAGGAACTTGGAACAGATCGCACTAAAGAGTTTGTATTGTTTAAAGCAGGGGTGGCTAACGCCAGTCTTCAAATGGCCACCAACAGGTCAGGATATCCCTGCTTAAGAACAGCTGGCTCAGCCAACGACTGTACCACGTGCGCTGAAGCACGGATGTCCTTAAAACCTGACCTGTCAGTTGCCCTTGAGTACTGGAGATGGCCACTCCTGGTTTAAAGGATTATCAAACTAAATTGCATCTTTGTAATTATTGTGATTATCTCTTGCTCTTTCCTCCTCTGAAACGTCAAGCAACGTTGTCACAAACACACACCTAATATTGCAATTACAATGAACCATCCCAGTTGATGAACCATTAAACCCCAGCACTGACAGAGGAGCTCAGAAAGCCTTGCTTTTCAATGCCTTGCTGACCTTTAAGGGGGGTAAACAAGCCTGCTGCCATTCACCTCCTTGTAAACAAAAGGGAGACATTTATGACTTATACCCAGCATGAAACTCATTCCGCTGCACTAAAGCGATTAGGTTCATGGGTCTTGGATCCTCACCATAAACAATACAAAATAATAAATGTCTTTAAGCCGAAAGACCAGGTTTTTTTATTTTTTATTTTTTACAGTATAATGGTGACTCATTCAGGAAGCCTCCTTTTTTTTTTTTTTTTTTTTTTTAAATCGTCAACCAATCCCAACGTTACATTACACTTCTTCCCACACTCGGATCTCTGATACAGTCAACCCGGGGGAAAAAAAAAATAGAAACAAATAACAGACAGAACTGTAATTCTTGTCTTCTCGCCAGTTTACAGTATTACAAGAAGAGGAGAAAAAGGCTCTGCCAGCCACAGACTGGCAGCCAGCCATATTTACAGTAAGCTATTGGCTGTATCAGCCAACAGGAAGGACAAAGGAATCAGTGTAGTTTCTCCTCAGCTCTCTGGCTCTTCTGCTTGTGTGCACTGCTATTAACCCCTCAGCTGTCTAACACATCTTAAATGACATTAGCCGGAGGGGTGTCCAGCTCCAGTCCTCAAGGACCACCAACAGGTCAGGTTTTCAGGATATCCCTGCTTCAGCACAGATGGCTCAATCACCTGTGCTGAAGCAGGGATATCCTGAAAACCTGACCTGTTGGTGGCCCTTGAGGACTGGAGCTGGGCACCCTTGTATTAACTTTTTTTCCTGCCTACAGCGAGTTGCACTGTATATGTGGTCAGCCGGACACAAGACATGGGCAAAATGTGACATTTGGTTCAGCATTTCACTACAGTATACTACTGTAGCATTTTGCATGCCTTTCAGTTTCTTGTTAAAAGCAAACAGATTGTCCTTCAACCACCCCCCTTTCCCACCCCCCCCCCCCCCCATCTCATCATTAGTTGGGAAATATGTACACTCAGAAAACACTTGTGTATGTATATGGAGGCATTGCTGTGCTACATAAATGAAAGCAGGATAGAGTAGATGTGTCCTTCGAAAGCTTCCTCATTACTTATGGCGACCCTTTGCTGGTGCATGATGTCACAGGATACCACGGGAAGGGTTACGTAGATCAGCTAAACATATCTTTATTGGACAGTGTTTCTTTCCAAAGAACATCTCGTATTCTTTTCTAACCTCTTTAGTGCAGGACTGGACTGCAACAGATTATTTAGCCCAGCAATATATATGGCTAGCCCCTCCCGCATTAAAGCACGTGAAGAACGATATAGCAATACAGTACTTCCTTCCCAATACGTTAATATGCAAGTGTGCGACACCTTGTTTTGTTAAGTTTAACTTACAAAAATCAGTTATTGTGTTCTTAACCAACAGAAAAACAACCATTTCAAATGATTACACCCCAAAAATGTTGAGCATCAACACAGCTGTTTTATTTAAGGATGTTTTCCTTGGTTTTTTTTAATGTACACAAAAGATATGTTTATTCACATTTTTTATTCAGCTCATGTGGAGAATCTTCACTGAACTCATTTACTGTATGTTTACATTAGTGCTTAGTGCAAATCCCCCAATTTCGTACAGGATTGGAGCAGGGGGATCAATATTTTCAGCTCCAAGGACACTCTGGTCCCAGAGATCCTTACTGGTGACGTTACCGCTATTACTTCCTGTTTTTTTAAAGGGGATTTAAACATCAAATATTACGCTGCAACCGTTGATGTTGCGGTTTCCTATTACTTCGACCATTCTTTTGGTCCCCCTATACCGTACTATGGGCACTTGATCCCTTTCTCGGGGGAAGTGCTCAATGCAGTTCACTCTGCCACTGAATGTTAAATGAAGCTGGATCTCTCTGGACACTTCCACTCCCCATCACACTTCCCACAGTGTGAGGCACCGAGGTTCACATTGTGAGCGCTCAGAAAAGGCTACAGGCAGCAGCAAAAAGAATCAACTAGGCTGTGTAGCGTCTATGGAAGAGAGATATATAGACAGTGGTCGACAAACCTATACATTTGCACGCCCCGGGCGAGTGGATTTAACATCGTAGCGAGCTCCTATTGGCCCAAGCAACACATGTGTGGTACTAGGAGGCGAGTAGATTTTTTTTGTTCGGCGAGTTGATTTTTTGGTGATTTGTCGACCACTGTATATAGATATATATATATACACACACACACACATACACACACACACACACACACACACACACTGATACAGTCTTATTTCAGCTTGTTGGTAAATCCTGGGCAGCTTGTTTAGTATATTAAAAGGTTAACTTTGTTACACATCATGATGCTCTTTCTGCAATTAATAATACAGAAACCTGAACCTTCTTGATTGCGATTAATAATAAAAGGATTTACAATCAATTATGTAAAGTAATCTCAATAACCACTGTTATAAGTGTTACTGTGAATTTGTCATCATTTTAGATTGGTAATAGCCGTCAGAGCGCCAGATCCATTCGCCTATACGTACAAACATTTCCAAGGAAATTTTGAGAAACATTTCCCCCCCTACATGTCTGTCCTGTAATAAAAGTTCGTCGTGTATTTAATGTATTATTTTACAAGCTGCGATAACAGTGCTATAGTTCACCGACAAGTTAATGTGTGCTAAAGGAAAGGCACATAGCATATTACAGTAAGGTGTGGAAAGTCATAAAAGCTCGATCATGAGATTCTGCCACAGAAACAATTGCTTAGGCCAAGTACAAGTGTCACTGAAACTACATTCAGACGAATTCTGCGGCAATCAAGTCAGAATCGGTTACACATGAATCACAGTTTATGGTCACAGGCAGATAGAGTAATAATGGAAAATGGAGTCAAGCACACCAAAAATTAAAAGAATTCAGTGAGTAGCAAAAAAGGCAATTTTAATGACATAAAGAAGTTATAGTAGTGTCTAACGTTTTGGTGTCTACAAGCACCTTGCACCCTGATGGAGGTACTCGTAGGCACCGAAACGTTGGACGCTACTATAACATCTTTAAAATTACTTTTTTTTGCTACTCACTGAACGCTTTAAATTTTTGGTGTGCATGACTCCATTTTTCCATGATTACTCTATCGTGACCAGATATGTGAGGACCCGCCTCCATCGCTCATCCCGTGACATCACGGGCGACATGCGCCAATCACAACCTGCGCGCAGGCGCCGCACCGCTAGGAGCGGAGACGTCGTAGGACCTGCCTCCAGGCTTCGCCCCCATGACGACATGAGCAGCGCTCAGCGCGCACCGACTACGCGCAGACGCCGTACGAACATAGGCATTCAAGGGGTTAATGCTATCCATTATCCCACAGCTGCCACTGTCTCCTCGGCCCTGCATATCGGTACACAGCATACCTGTGATTACTCCTTACCCTGCAGCTGTGGGCTGCCCTGCATTCATTACTCTGCAGCGGTGTGCTGCCTGCTCTTTAAATGCTCAGTCCGCCCTCCTCCAAACTGGCTGAGCATAAACTCTTGTCAGTGTGTGCTTACCTCAAACTTCCTGGTATCCTCCCTTGCTTCCAGTTCCTTTGACCCCTGCTTGCGCCCGGACTCCTGACTTCTCTGACCCCTGGACCATGGCTATGGACTAGACTATTCTGATCCCTCTATCCCTGCACACTGGCACCACATCAACGGCCTACCCTCTGCACTCCGGACGTGTCTGCTCGGTTGTTGGTCGGTGACTATCAATATCCCCACCTCAGCCTCGCTGTCTCGCCTTGTTTGTGGGGAGCACTCGTGACAATTTGTTTGTCATAGCACCCATTCTTGATACCTAGCATTGCTTTAGACCCCTGGTAGGGGCATCTCAAGTGGCTGGATCTGATTTTCTATTGTTCACAGGCAGATACATATGACGATTTGGTTTTTTTTTGTTTGAAGAAGAAATAAGAGGACTAGCTTTTTTATTTCACATATTTCTTCATCTCAATATTGTCCCCATTTGTGCCTTCATTATTGGGAAGTCAATGCTGGCGTTACTCGCGCCTTCCCTAAAAAATGGATGGTTTAACACACAATGTAGCAGAAAGAAAAATTTGGGGGATGTCAGACTATATATCAACACTTTTACACCCACCTCCCCGCCTCCCCCTCCTCCCCCCCACTCCTTCTCTTTCCTAAGTTTACTGCAAGCTGGTTCTGAGAATGAAACTCCATAAAAAATGCTTAACAATCATAATTCTTGCTTTGAATATAATTTGCAAATCTTGCTTAGGTGAGAAGAAATGGAAACATTACCATAGTGGAAAATAAAGTACGGAAAGTTACACAGGAGACACGATTTGCAGTTATAATTGATGCAGTCAGCATTTGTGCTTAAAGGGGCAGCGTAAAGTAGCATGTTTTTATAGGTTTCATGTAACGCTTTGGCACCTTCTGAAGAAAATAAAATCGGACAAGTCCTTAAAATAATTAATAAATAACTTTTCACATTTCCATGGCAAACAAATACTTTGCATGGTTTTTACCATCTTTGTCTGATGTCTTTTGGTGATAAGACTGTTTGTCAAACCTACAGGTAAATGAATGGTTTGCTTGCATAGTAATTATGACACAGTGTTTAATCAAATAGATAAACATAAGCAGCTGATATGCTTGAATTGAACCTGTAGATAGGCAAAATGCATTTATTGTACACAGGGTAGAAGTGAGTCAAATTGCTACTTTAATAGAAGCATTTTTCTTCTTCTTACTTGAATAGAAATTGGAGGGTCCAGAGAGCTGAATCACATTAACTCCGGGGACCCCCCCGGTTCCCAAGACACATACCTGTGAAGCTACTACCAACACATCCCCTGCATGGGGAAACAAAATGGCTATTTCAATCTCTGCGTTACGCAGGCCAATAGAAAGGAACACCATCCGTTGCGGCATTCCCATTGGCCCGTGTAACGAGGGGGATTTAAATAAGAAATAACAGCGCTAGCTTTACAGGTATGAGTTTCGGGCATCAGAGGGTCCACATAGCCAAATGGAACGCTGTTCTGCTCCCCCCTGCTTTCCACACATATAGAAAACACGGGGCAAGGGGGTCAGAGGTCAACTGCACCTTTAAGAATGAGAGAAGGGTTGAGGTCTAACCTTGGTGGCTTATCCAAGAGGCAGGTATTATTCATGTTCTGACTTTTGAATTCCCATGAAAGATGAACCATTGCGCGCTATTTAAAAAAGGGGGAAGCAATAGCTGCAAATGATATTATAACTGCGAATGCGGAAAGAACTCCCATACCGGAATCCGTCTTGCTCTTGGAGAAACCAGGACATACTCACCTGCACAGAATTTTCATGCAGACTGGCTACATGGGTAAGAATACACCAATATCCAAACAAACAAATCAATTTGTTCTTCTCAAGGATGTCTTCTTTCTACCCCCTTTGTATCTAAAGCCCTCTCCCGCCTTAAACCTTTCTCACTTTCTGCCCCGCACCTCTGGAATACCCTTCCCCTCAATACCCGACTAGCACCCTCTCTATCCACCTTTAAGACCCACCTTAAGACACACTTGCTTAAAGAAGCATATGAATAGCACTGTGGATAATCCTGGACACATGACACATAAAGCTTGGCCCCCTGCAGACGCACTTACCAGAATTCCCTCCTACTGTCTCTGTACGTTCTCCCTACCTACCAATTAGATTGTAAACTCCTCTGAGAAGGGACTCCTCTTCCTTAATGTTACTTTTATGTCTGAAGCACTTATTCCCATGACCTGTTATTTATATTATTTGTTATTTATATGATTACGTGTGAAGCGCTATGTACATTTATGGCGCTATATAAATAAAGACATACAATACAATTCTTTATTGCGTCTAGTCAGTGTTTTAACTTGAGGATATGATATGGAGAAACAACAGTACATCAAAATCTGAAGTGAAACACTGTGATTGATGTTAATTATTATTAGCATGTAAACAGCAAGGTTGAATTAAACAATGTCGCGTGTCACCGTTGGTTATTAAGTATATGTTATCTATTGGTTTGCTTTTGTAGAATTTGCATCGTGCATTCAGACCACCCTGGTATATTGCTAAAATGATATAGCAAAAAAGCCAGCTACGGTGGGATTAAGGATGTCTGAACAATCTGGTGAACACTACAGACAAAGATTTATACCTCCAGCTGCTAATTAAACCGATTAGCACTTCTCTAGAAATAGGTGAGCTTAAAAGGAGGGGGAGAGGGGTTGGGAGATTTATTTATTTATAAAATGTTTTACCAGGAATTAATACATTGAGAGTTACCTCTCGTTTTCAAGTATGTCCTGGGCATAGCGTTATGATGACAAATAATACGTGGTTACAAATACAGTTACATAAGTGAACAGGGTATACATTATATACAATACATTGCATGCACAGTTAAAGATATAGGCATATGTAACAGTTACAGACCAGATTCAAATGTGAGACAGCTTTGGTTTTAGATGTTGTCATTAAATAAGATTTAGTAGGAAGGGTTATTTTGAATGGAAAGGTAACTGAACATTAACATTGTCTTGTTGACAATGTGTTAATGACATTTTTTATTGCGTTTTCCATAACGAAACATATTACATTTCAAGAAGACCACAAAATACCAGTTTACAGAGATTACAATATTCCTTTACATTTAACAGTGCACTAAACTAGTAATATACAGAGGGGGGTGGGATACAAAGAGAGTAACCCAACAAGAACCTATTTGCACTCGCTTATCTCAAATAAATGGTTAGGAACAATTTAATCCTTGGGTGAAGCCCATACACCATTTAATAATACGTATAAAATAATTGAATTTATTAACATTTATGCAAAGACACTTAACAACTAATGGTTAAAAATGATCAGGGGGTAGGTGGGGATAGAGGGTAGCGTATAAGGTGCCTCCTGTGTAAGTATCACACAGGTATTTCTCTAGCACCAATGGATCGGTCTGATGTATACAATGCTATATCTATTCCCTAAGTGGGCTGTATATAGCAGCTTATTGCTCATATGTAAGCAATGGGGAGGATATGCAACATTTGCCACCCCTCATACAAGTACTGCGCAGAAAAACACTCGACCTGCTTCACAACACATCAACCAGTGTACTATAGCATGTGTTTATGGAGATATCACTAAGTGCATTCAGTCGCTGACACACATGATCGATTCCAACGGGTATAAGCAGCCCGCTGCGTCAACCCATGTATATGGTGAACAACCCTATTTAGGTGAGGGCTCACAGTAGGCTTGATCGCACACAGTCACAGCTTGACACAGTATCCCACCTGGTCAAAATATAGTCTGCTGCGGCATATATATAGAGAGTGCAAAACAATGTACAGTGCTGTCCCTTAATGTAATAAGGGGACCGGAATAGCGGACCGACTTCAGTAAGTGTAGGCAGCTAGCTGCGACATCCAGGATATGCAGTAAACACCCCAGTCTCAAAAAAAGCCTATATTAAGCTCGATCGCCAACTTGCGATCCTGCTGGGGAGAAAGCATACAACCTGGTCATTTCGTCTCTCTGCTACCACTCCGATCCCGCGCCACCTGATGACGTCATAATGCTGACATCTAAAAGCGAAACCGACGTACGTTTCGCGCCGCCTGGCGCTTTCTCAAGGTAATGCAGGCACTGCTTGAGCGTCATTTACCCGGTGTTTTATCTAAGTTGGCTGGGGGTGCGTCTTTCTTAACAGCCAATCATTAACGGCGGGGAGGCATGACGCGGGCATATAGAGACCTGCACATTATTAGTTTGGCAAATGTGATGTCCATGATGCCCTATTAAGAGGATATTCCTTAGATGTGGTACAGTTAATGTATCATAACAATGAACCTTCATAGGTGTAAGTACACCCATGTTTTAATGTTGACAGAAATGGTTTGCCATGAATTTAGCTGTATGATTGTGTGCACCATGCACGAGTGATACAATAAATGGAGGCTATGAGGTGATGGACCAACACTGCGGATGGAGGACCCCAATACATATTTAGCTATGCGAATACCC
This sequence comes from Ascaphus truei, assembly GCF_040206685.1. Classification (NCBI taxonomy): domain Eukaryota; kingdom Metazoa; phylum Chordata; class Amphibia; order Anura; family Ascaphidae; genus Ascaphus; species Ascaphus truei. Next base: position 410,319,325 of record NC_134483.1, on the reverse strand, counting down.
ATGTGTATACACACACATGTATACATATATATACATACATGTGTATGCGCAGATGCCCATGTGTGGCGTAGGAGTGTGTGGTCCTTAAGGGAGTCTGAATTCATTATGGTGAAAAGTCCCCAACTTGCTACCTTTTATCATCTACCGAAGGTACACAAAAACAAGATGCCACCCCCAGGAAGACCGATTGTCTCGGGGATCGGTAACCTAACAGGGAACGCGAGTAAATATCTGGACACTGTGCTCCACCCCTTTGTTAATGCACTACCGTCCTTTCTAAGAAACCCCACACTGATGAGACCCATCAAGGTCGAAACGGCTGTCTGTGGGTGGTTTTCTAGGTATGCACCTTAACCCTGGCTGTGCTCAAAGCTGTGACCATGCAGCAAGCTTAAGCCTATAGGGAACCATGTTAAAAATGGTTATTGAGGCAAAAAGTGACACTGTGTGCTCATTTGCATGTCATCTCCCAGAATCCCTTGCTGCAGTGGAAGTGCTGTATGCTGGGTGATAATGGGGAAAGGCGGGGTTGCAGACCTGCAGACCTGCCTAAGACATGCAGATGAGCATACAGTTATATTTGCATATTTGCTTTCCTGTGGAGGGTTTTTGTCACTTTTTTTACTCACCATAACTTAACTCAGTATTATGTTTTATATATATATATATATATATATATATATATATATATATATATATATATATATATATATATATGTATATATATGTATATATATGTATATATATATGTATATATCTGAAATAGTGTATCTATTCTCTCTGGAAAGACTAAAAAAATTATCAAATATATTATTTGACAATACTTCCTTTTTATCGTTCTCCAGTGATTTACAATAATGTGTCACCTGTGCATACAAATAACCATGTGAACTACTGTAGGCATCTCCCACTGTTCCTTTAGTTCCACAAGGTAAGGAGCCTTTCCTGGTGTTCCTTTATCAAATGTCCTATACACCTTAAGCCCTTGCCTTTCCATAATTGAAAGGATGTCTGATTTAGGCCTGGGAGGAAATTTGCATTTCCCTTAATAGGGAGACATGTAGAGATTGTGTATGATAATCCCATAGTCGACCTTGTTGTCTTCCATGCTGTATAAGTGTCTCTTACCAATGTATTATTTTTGATCTCTCGGGGCAATGCTTCGCACTTTGTAGATATCTCTTGGATTCATAAGTAGGCCATACCTACTGCTGCTATCTCTCTCTCTAAATTTGAGTAGAAACTTTTCTCCAATATCCAATCGCCCGCATGTCTTATAACACATACTAAATTGTACTTTCTGATATCGGGGACATTTCTTCTCCCCGATTCTCTGCATAGTTGTAGTTTTTTTATGCTATTCCGGGTCACCCTCCAAATGAACCTACTAAATGCTCTATTTAATTCTTTGGTATCTGTGTGTTTTATTAGTAATGGTAACATTTGTAAGGGGTAGAGAATTCTGGCAAAGTTAACCATTTTGATCAGTTGACATCTGCCTGACAGATTCAGAGTGAGGTTCTGCCACCCTTCCAGTTCCTTTATTACCTTCTGAAAAATACTCTTAAAATTGTTTACATATAGTTTTCCCAGGTCGGCTGCAATATTAATACCTAGATATTTAATAGATTTCCTTGTCCTTTTAAAGGGTAACATCTCATCCCATGTTACATCATTCTTATTTGTAAAGATTAATATTTCTGTTTTTGTAACATTATCTTTGAACCCTGAGAATTTACTAAATTCCCCAATAGCTTTAAAAATGTTGGACAACACCTCCTCCGGATTAGACACTGGGAGCAGCAGATCATCCGCAAAGAGAGCTAATTTAGTCTCATACTTTCCCTATGTTGATTCCCTTGAAACTTTCCATACATCTCAGATATTCGGCCAAAGGCTCGATAGCTAAATTAAAGAGAAAAGGTGACAGAGAGCACCCCTGTCTCGTGCCTCTGTAAAATTTAAACTCGGGAGACAGTAACCCTGCTGCCATTATTTTTTAGCTTTTGGATCTGCGTACATTGCGTACATAGTATTATCCTAAAGAAAGGTCCCAAAATCCCCACTTTTTGCAGTACCTGGAACAAATACTTCCAGCTTACATGATCAAAAGCCTTTTTGGGGTCTATTGATATTATAATATTATTATTTTTATTTTCTATATTAGATTTGATCCATTTTACGGCAGCTATAACTTTTCTAATATTCTTTACCGAATGTCTCCCCTTTACAAATCCAGATTGATCTGGATGCATCAATTTTGGTAGGATTGATACTAGCCTGTCTGCTAAAATTTGAGAGGATGTTGGCGTCTTGATTTAATAATGAAATTGGTCTATATGATTCTGGACTTAGTGGGTTTTTCCCTTCCTTGTAAAGAATCCTTATGGAAACCATCTTGCCCGTTTCTAAGTATTCTTCAGTTTTTAATACTGTATATCTTTGAACACTTCCTTAAGTGGTAGACCTATTTCTGTATTTAAGATTTTATAGAATTCGGCCCCAAACCCATCGGGCCCTGGTGCTTTGCCATTTCTAAGTTTCTTTGTTTTTTTAAATCGACTGATATTTCTTCTATGGAAATTGGCTCATTTAATCTTTGTTGATCTTCCCTTGATAATTTAGGCAACTGTAATTTTCCCATTAAATCTTCTATTACAGTACCTCTGCGTTTTCCCTCACTCTTTCCATATAATGTTTGATAATATTCTTGAAATGCTAAAGATATATTTCTTTGGGTTCAGTTACAATTTCCCCATTAGCTTACTGTATTTTCGTTATATGTTTAGATGATGTGTAGTTCCTGACTTAATTCCCCATTAGTTTACCAGCTTTATTCCCATTTCTATATAGATTAAAGTCTCTATATTGCATTTTTTTTTACTTCCTTTCTCTGCGGCCATATTCCTCTTTTGTGGCCTCTTTTTGATGGTTTTAGTTTAAAGCTCCTGTATGCTTCGCTCAGCTCATCACTCGCTTTCCTGAATTCCGTGCCTATTTCCTTCCTTTTTTTATTTGAAGAGGCCATTATATCTCCCCTTAGCACCGCCTTTGCAGTTTCCCAATTCAATTTTCCTTCTTTTTAGTGTGCATTGTTATTGTTCTTGAATTGTTACCATTTGTTTAGTAGGAAAGCTTTAAACTCCTCGTTGTGATATAAATGTGAAGGGAACCTCCATATCCTATCTTTGTGCTCTTTCTGCCCAATATTTAGCCCTATCCATACTGGAGCATGGTCAGAAATCAAGATGTTTTTAATGAAAGCGATACCCAGGTTAGGGATTAGATGGTCACTTATTAAAAAAAGAATCGATTATTGAAAAGGTATTATGAGGATGGGAGACAAAGGAGAACTCCCTCTCTATGGGATTTAGTAACCTCCAGCAGTTCGTCACCCCTAGCGCTTCCCGCAGAGTGTTAATATTCTTCTGCCCTGGATTTAGTACCCCTATGTTGTATAGTTTGCCCTGATTTGTCCGACAATGGATTTTGAGCTACATTAAAATCTCCGCACACTATAGTATTGTTACTTTTGTCTTTCAATATTCTCTCCACCGTGCTCTGGAAAAAGCTCTGGCTGTTTTCATTGGGGCCATATGGATTAGAAATGTTTAATTCTGTTTTGTGTATTTTTACTCTGCATTCCACCAGTCTCCCCGTTGTGTCCTCAGAGGAAGTTATTATGTCCAGGGGCAGTGCTTTATTAAATTAGAATTGCTACACCTCCCTTCTTTCCCACTCCTGCGGAATAAATACATTCTCCCACCCAGTCCCTCTTAAGTTTTTTACTTTCATCTTCATTCAGGTGTGTTTCCTGAACGACAGTAGTGCAATATCTGTCCTTAATTTTTTCAGGTGTCTAAGAATGTTGTTTCTTTTTCTTGGGGAATTTATGCCCTTTACGTTCCAAGAGACTACAGTATTTTCATGTATATTTCACTGTGTGTTTGTGATTATATACTTGCGGTTCTCCTTCTGCCTTTGTGGGTATCTTACTCTCTCTTCTACCATGCACGCAGTCCTTTTATTACTTTTGCTCCTGATGACCATAATTCCATGAACTGAAACACATCTGACAAAACTATAACATAACACACATAGAAAGAAAAAACATTAAACATTACTTGTATTGACTTTCCTTTTTCCAGGAGCAGCACCTGCCTCCCATCCTATGGTGATACTTCACTCCTCCCACTCTGCCATATAATATATATTCTTAAATTTATGCCTGACTAATAAGCTTTTGGCTTTTCTAACGACTTGTTAGGCCGTATTAACCTGTTTTACCCCTTACCGCTTCCTTATATATAAACATATTTAACTGCTGCTTGTATTAGCATAACTTTAACTGTTAACATAACTGTTAACAAGGCAATTCTTCTAGTCCCCTCTGCTCCACAAACTTTTTCCCTCCTTCAAGCTTTTATCTCAGGATACCCCAAGAAGTACTCTTAATCCTTTGCACCATTCCAAGTCCTCAAGATACTTTTAAAGACCCGGCGCTCTCTTCCTCTGCGTCGTTTTGTTCGCTCGTTCTCTTGCTGGCCTCGCTCTTTTTGGGGCTTTCGTCGTTTTTTCCGTTGCTCCTTGATTCGCCCCCAGAGACTTTATCTTGTGCCTTTGCTACGGATCTCTGTAAGAACTTTTCCTCTGCCGTGTTGAACACTCTTGTTCCTGCCTCCGTGAAGACTCTCAGCGTGGCAGGGTAGCTTAGTGTAATTTTTTTGTTGCCCTTAAAGAGAGCGCTGCACACCTTGCTGAATTCACTCCTTTTATCTGACACCGCTGCTGAATAGTCTTGGAATATCAGGATCCTATGTCCCTCAAATATTAGGCTACCAGCACTTATATGCACGTAGCAGGTCCACTTTTTCTGCAAAATCTAGGACTCTGGCCATTACTGCCCTGGGTCTGTTTTCTTGCCCCGGTCTGCTCTGACCTAGTCTGTGGGTCCTCTCCATCTTGACCTAGGCTCCACCATGAGTAATTCCCAGTGTCTCTGGTATCCATTTGGAGCAAAAGTCCATTAATTATATTAGTTTCACAGACTCAGGGATCCCAATAATGCGCACATTTTTTCTCCGTGATCTATTTTTCAGATCATCCATTTTTTCCTGTGGGGACTGATTCTTTCTTTTTAAAGTCTGCATTTCTAGTTGCAGAGTTTTCCTTCAGGTCACTCACTCTATTTTCAGCCTCCCCTATTCTAGTGCTCTGGGAGACGAGTTCCCCTTTAAGATCCTCTATGGCTCTCTGCAGGTTTTCAAAGCTTTTATTCCGCGTTGGCATGATTTCCCTCCCCACAGCTCTGGCCACCTCACCATGCTCTCTCTGCTCCCTGTGTCCCTCACTCTCCTGTTAAGTCACAGACATCCTGCTGATTTTCTGCATGCTGCTCCATGAGGTCAGCAGCCATCTTGGATTTTCCTTTTTTCTTCTCTGCCTTCTCAGGACATTGCTGCTGCTTTGGAGGCATCTTGGATGTTTTTGAGAGCTGTTTTTCCATCCAGCTCACTTGGGACCCTTTCCACTCTCCTTGCCTGTCACTTTTTGTTCAGGTTAGTGCTGTTTTGGGTGATTACTGGAGGAGGACACAAAGTGCAAGAACTCCTCTCCAGGATGAGGAATATCACAGGGAATTAGGGAACGATGTTGGCAGCATATGTAGGAAAGAAAAAGAGAAATATAGTGCAACACAGTTTTAATTAACAAACAATACTAGAGCAGGGAGCTCAAGTTCACTCACATGCTCCAGAATAAAGTAAGGCAGTTTAACCACTCTGGGTTCAGTAGCGACGCAGCTTTGCTTGGCTCTACTCAGCTTTCTTCGTCTCTCACTTCCGCACTCGGGCGGCGTCTGACGTCACGGACCTGTTCTTCCAAACCTCTACTCGTAAGGGAGGGATCGTCTGGCTCCGTAGGTGGTGTCAGAGCGAGATAATTCAGCGGGGAGACGCAGAGAAAACAGCTGACGGCACAGCAAAGAGTCTACACTGCTTCACGGGTCAAAGCGCATAAGGTATCCCCTATGCGTTTCATCCAAATGACCGGACTTCTTCAGGGGCGTCACCTCCATGAGGTCAGCAGCCATCTTGGATTTTCCTTTTTTCTTCTCTGCCTTCTCAGGACATTGCTGCTGCTTTGGAGGCATCTTGGATTTTTTTGAGAGCTATTTTTCCATCCAGCTCACTTGGGACCCTTTCCTCTCTCCTTGCCCATCACTTTTTGTTCAGGTTAGTGCTGTTTTGGGTGATTACTGGAGGACGCAAAGCGCAAGAACTCCTCTCCAGTTTGAGGAATATCACAGGGAATCAGGGAACGATGTTGGCAGCATATGTAGGAAAGAAAAAGAGAAATATAGTGCAACACAGGTTTAATTAACAAACAATACTAGAGCAGGGACCTCAAGTTCACTCACATGCTCCAGAATAAAGTTAGGCAGTTTAACCACTCAGGGTTCAGCAGCGTCATCCCTGAAGATGTCTGGTCATTCGGATGAAACGCGTGTATTACTGCTGCAAAGCGCTATGTACCTGGATGGCACTATATAAAGATATTCTTACAGTACATACAAAGTTTGAATCACCATTAGATTTAAATAATAAAAACAGCTTTGGAAAGGACATGGAGAACTTCTTAAAGTGCAATAAAAATATTGCAATTTTTTTTTTAAATGTGAATCAGCACTGCCTGCTGCTTTAAACCCTACGAATCCGGCGTGGGGGGCAGAGCGGGGGATCTACCACAGAAAAATAACATTTTTAGCATGTAGACTTTGTTTGTCCAAGAGAAATATAGTGATATACATCCCCCAATTTACAATGCATTTTTGTTCCCCATCACAAACATCAATGGTTACTTTAAAGGCATGATGCAAAGGCATACAGTATACTGTACATGATGCCCATACTTACCAAGCAGTCGTCAGTCATAAGACACGTTAGGGCCCATACAAGTCATGGGCCCAAATTCTGCAAGGTACGATAAGCGCCATGACGTTCTATCGCATGAAAAATCCCATTGAGTTTAATCTGGCTTTTCCTGCGATAGCACGTCATCTGTGTTTATCATACCTTACAGAATAAGGGCCACTGTGTCTTCCATCGCTGGAAGGTGTCTTATGTGAAACTAGTGCCTAGTAAATATGGCTCTCTATGCACAACCAGTAGCTCACACAGGAGCAAGCGACTCAGTGTCACTTCTGCTCAGTAGTTTGACCCTGTAATCCCTGCCTGACCTGTAGGAGATATACAAACAGCAGACTTGTTTTATTCTTTTATCCTTCTAAACCTTCATTGTTTGCAAGAAATTTAGGAGAAGTGATCTGTCATTGTGATTGCAAAGTGGGGGTTTTACACTATAACATGGGCAAGCTGTCTGAAAAACACATCACTTGATGTGAAAGCATCCCTTGAACTGATGTATCTTTACGAAAAGTGCTGTCTATAAATTGATGTGTGTATTTAAAGGCTGGCTACCGCTTCAAAATGTACTTGTCTAATAAAATAAAAACAGTTGTAAATGTTCTTAAAATATTATCTAAAAAGAGATTTAAAAACAACATTTAAAAAAAAAGGAAACAGGGAGTCACCAAGTTGACGTTTTTGGCAATGTAATTCATGACAAAAGAAGTTTGAAATATAACGTACATCAGGGTAATTGAACACATTTCAGTTCAGTAAATGACACAGCAAGTTACTACTGTACTGTATGTAACTTTTATCTAGCACCATTGACGACTGAGCCACTGATATAATTGCTAATGAAACGTATTCTCAAATAAAAACTTTATGTAACGGTATTTCTGGCCCGGCCTGACCCACCCAATCTCACATTGGCCCCTGTGGTCTAACCGGACCCCATTACAGTGTGAATATGCCTGACGGTGCACCTGCTGGCTACAGGACTCCTGAGTCTCCCGCATGATGGTGTGTGGGGAGAACCCGTCTAGACAGGCAGCTGAGGTAGTGTGTTGAGTCTCACCTAGTTCCAGTGCAGCGCCTCCACCTCAACAGGGTCCCTGCGTCCGCATGGGGATGATCCTGTTGAGGAACTCCTCCGTGGTGCTCCTCTCTGTACACTCATTCCACAGAAGTACACGAGAGGATTTCTGAATGAACACATCTTTATTGAATGATGTGGGCTAGCTGCCCCTCGCAGTTGAGACTTAGCCTCTCATGATTCTCCACGCTGCTTCCCTTCAAAGGTGATTCTTTACTTTAATAGGGATTCCCTATCCCCGCAGGGATCACTATCCTGTGCCAGGTCCCTGGACACAGTCTCCTCTGGAGTCACCGCAACTCTTCCTCTCAGCAGAACTCAGGTCTCATACCAAGACTCTCCAGCAACTCCTGCTGGGCTTGAACTAGAACTAAGAACTGTACAGCAACTAACTTTTGAGCACAGTGCTGTGCCTTATGTACTTTCTGAGGCTGACAACCCTCTGACATCACTAACCATGGAGTCAGAGCATGTGACCAGTCCCAGCCATACACAGGGCACTCCACCAGGGTGTGAGGGTAAACCTCCATAATTACTGCTGGCATGCCCACACTCACCAGGCCTTACTGCCAACAGGAGAGATGACTGTAGGCATTTTACATGCCCGCTACATTCTCCCCCTGGTGAATCCCATCGTCCTCGCTGGGACCTAAATTTGTACACCTTCTTCCAGGAAGCACTGTAACATAGGACATAATTATGTTAACATTCACATACAAATTTTCAGAATACCATAACAATGAATACAGTACATTCCGCCAAGCCCGCCCCGACCAGCAGCCACGAACCCGCGTAATGTGTTAGTACCCCCTAAAAATAGTGATCTGGGTCAGGTTCTCACACCTCCCTGTTACCCATATCCAGGACCGTGACATAGTAATGCCGAGGCGATCCTCTCTCTGGCCTATAGGTCACCCTATGTTTGTGGACATTTCTCCCTATGCTCCACACTCGCATCAGGGTGTCTATCCTTTCCTCCGCCTTCTTACCTACAATGGCGCTCCCCCTATTGACTAAGTACAACTCTATAGTCTCTTGGAGCCACCTTTCCCTATTGTCCTCAATTTCATCCATCAGGGGCTCCGGAACATAGGGATACTCCAACCCGTGGGACTTTTTATACCGGACTATTATAGCCCTCTCCGCCCTACTGACCCTGGTCAGGTCAGCATTACCTGCCCTCCCAGGTAACACCCATGATAGGGGCTCATCAGGATCGACTGGATCTGACAGTGTGTCGGGACCCATGGGCGCTATGTCTCTACGCTCCAGCTGGAACCACCTCTTCTGTAATTCCTTGTCCCTCTGCTCGGGTGTGAACTCTCCCTCTTTCCACCAGAAATCTACCACGTCCTCACGCCGGATGAGGAACCGAGTACGGTCCATCCACGCGGAGTATCCTTCAAATAGCGGGGCCCACCACCGGGTCTCCTTAAATGGGTTAGGCCCTGGCTCCCTGTCGTCGTCAAATGAAAATACCCCTGACGACCTCGTGGATCGCGATGGGAACCACCTCGAGGACCCCGGAGCCTTTACTGCCGGTTGGGGTGCTGTATCTGCCACCCTCAATTCTCCCTGTCCCCTTGAATCGCCCTCCGTAGCGCCACTGCGCTGCCTTTCCCCAGTCCGTCTTCCCTCTCCCCCTTGTGAATTGTCCACGTACTCCAGGCTAGGCGGTGAACCCGGTGACCGTGTGATGGGGGTAGGGGTATTAACTATGGCGGGGGTTTGGGCATAGGGGCACGGAACGGGACCCCACGGGGTTACGACCCGCTCCTGGCTGTCCGTAGACTGGTCCAAGGATGATGTCTCACCCTCCTCAGTCCTGAGATCGTCTCTCCAATTTCTGGGCCTTGTAAGTGATCGGGGACCTTCCCCCGATCGCCGAAGCGTCGTTGCTTTTTCTTCATGGGTTCCGCCGTCGCCACCGGAAGTGAAGTCCTCCCCGGAACCGGAAGCATCGCCATCTTGCGTGGGACCCCCATGCGGGATCTCTTCTTCCACGACGACATCCGGTTGCTCCGCCGTCGCCGCCGGAAGTGATGCCGCCACTCCACGTGCGCTCGGGGCCTGGCGCGGCCCTTCCAGCGCTTCGCCGTCTGTTGTGACCAGGTAAGAGATAGGGCTTTTTGGCTTACCCGTCCGCAGGGGTGTAGGCGTCTCTCTCCCGTCTCCGCCAGGTCCTGGGATGGCGGGACTCCGTCGGTCGGATCGCCGATCTGCGGGGGACGTCCTGCCACTCACCCCACGGGGTGTCGTTCTCCCGGTCTGCCTTTTCAGCTCCGCTTTTACTACCGCCAGCTCACGGAGGTCCTCATCTGAGTAATCCCCTCGCCCGGACTTAGGGGTCCCCGGGCGGGGTGACAGTCTCTTTTCCCCGAACGCGGGGGTTGGTTCAGCCGCCTCAATCGCCAGTGACCCAGCCGACTTGACCGGCTCCAGTCCCTTGTTTCCGGGACTCGCGCGGTTGCTCCATAGCGCGCCCGGGGACTCGGCGGAGTGCCTTGTCACGTCCACCGGGGGGTCAGCAGGCTGTATAGGAATGAATGTGGGCATAGGCCACAGGTACAAAGTCCCGCAATGAGGGCAACGTGCCGCTGTATTGACCGTGCCTCCGGGCAGCCCGCATTGTAGGCAGAGCCCGACCACCGTCTCGGTGCCAGCCACCCGTACCACCAGTAGCCCGCCGGGTACTGAGTAGGGCTGGGTGGAGACCATCGTGCCCACAGTGGAGGAGCAGGCCATTCTTTGTACAGGAGCCACTTCCTGTACAGGTCTCTCCTTCTCAGTGGTTCCTCGCAACTGACTGATGGAAGTTGCTGGATCCGCCACTCCCTGCTTCGGCTCCTCCCTTCTCTGACAGAGCTGGAACCCGCCCCCAGGGGTTGCAATAATGGGCGGGTCCCACAGGGGAATATCATGCCCCTTAATTAAGGCCGCGCCTTTCTCAGTCCTGGTGGGCGCGCGCGGTCTGCGTTTTCGCGCCAGTTTCCTCCTCAGAGCTGGAGTCTTTTCCCGCGGCTAGTTCCCGCCTTCTCCTTGCAGCAGCTTTTTGCGCAAGGTACCCTTCTTTCTTGCAAATCACCTCCACGGGCGGAACTACTTTTTGTAGTGGCGCCGTCTGTATGTCAGTCCCTGGGCCCAGTGGGTGCATCCCCACAGGCCATAATTGAAAGTCGCTCCCCCTGGTAGAAATCAGGGGAGGGTCCCATAAACTCAGCGGTTGACTCAGCACAGGGGCTGAATTAGTCACTGTCCATCCCGGCGCAGCCATAGCTTTCGCGCCATGCCCCCCTTCAGGGCGGGGCTCTGCTGTTCGCGCCATTCCCGGCCAGCTTTTTGCAAGTCCTGCACCAGCCACATTTTCTGTAACTGTCCCATGCGGTTTCCCTAGCAAGCGGGAACCGCCATTTTGGTTGATTTTTGCGCCCAAAAAGTCCATGTGTTTGCTCTCCTCGTGGGGTTCTCCCCCAATTATTACAATGTCCTCACACTCTTCAAGGGTGGCCCCTCGCTGTCCCAGACAGGATAAAAACGGGGCAGCCACGGCCATCGCTCCGCTCCAGAGCAGATTCGTTAATGATAATTCAGCGACAGTCTGCTCTTCAGTGGGTTGCACGCCACGGGTGCCCTCCCCATCAGCCTCTGTCCGCCATTTCATGTTCTCCGCACCACGCGGATCCTCCATCCTCTCGTAGCAGTTGTCGTACATGGGTCTCCGCTCTGCGGGGCAGCCTCCACATCAGTACAATAAAGATGTTCAGATGCACCACCACATGTGTACCCGAACTAGGCTTGACTCAATGTGCACTACCTCAGGCTAGGCTCACTCTCTCAGTGTCTGCTGTGACTCCTTCCTCCCAGTCTGTGCTCCCTACGGTGAGTGTCTGGAATGGGCTAGGTACTCTGGCTTCTGCTGCCATGCAGTACTTGGGGCGTCTACCTGTCTTGGTCAGCCTAGCGCAGACCCTCTCCAGGACTCCTGACCAAGTTAACAGGCTATCCCTTCTGGCATCCTACCAACTAGCACTGCCTCAAGGTGACTCGGTCAGCTATAGCCCGGCTCCAAACCCCTCACTCCTTTCAGGCCCCTAGGTTGTCCCTGCGAACTGACAATACCCCGTCAGCCCCCTGACTACCCCTAGGTCCGTCCCTACGCAGCACAGAGTGGCAGCAGACTCTATCCCTGTTTCCCAGTGTGCCTAGCTAGAGCCTGTCCTGATGACAGATCTGATCTCAGCAGCTCGCCTCCAAATGTAACGGTATTTCTGGCCCGGCCTGACCCACCCAATCTCACATTGGCCCCTGTGGTCTAACCGGACCCCATTACAGTGTGAATATGCCTGACGTGCACCTGCTGGCTACAGGACTCCTGAGTCTCCCGCATGATGGTGTGTGGGGAGAACCCGTCTAGACAGGCAGCTGAGGTAGTGTGTTGAGTCTCACCTAGTTCCAGTGCAGCGCCTCCACCTCAACAGGGTCCCTGCGTCCGCATGGGGATGATCCTGTTGAGGAACTCCTCCGTGGTGCTCCTCTCTGTACACTCATTCCACAGAAGTACACGAGAGGATTTCTGAATGAACACATCTTTATTGAATGATGTGGGCTAGCTGCCCCTCACAGTTGAGACTTAGCCTCTCATGATTCTCCACGCTGCTTCCCTTCAAAGGTGATTCTTTACTTTAATAGGGATTCCCTATCCCCGCAGGGATCACTATCCTGTGCCAGGTCCCTGGACACAGTCTCCTCTGGAGTTACCGCAACTCTTCCTCTCAGCAGAACTCAGGTCTCATACCAAGACTCTCCAGCAACTCCTGCTGGGCTTGAACTAGAACTAAGAACTGTACAGCAACTATACAGCAACTAACTTTTGAGCACAGTGCTGTGCCTTATGTACTTTCTGAGGCTGACACACCTCTGACATCACTAACCATGGAGTCAGAGCATGTGACCAGTCCCAGCCATACATAGGGCACCCCACCAGGGTGTGAGGGTAAACCTCCATAATTACTGCTGGCATGCCCACACTTACCAGGCCTTACTGCCAACAGGAGAGATGACTGTAGGCATTTTACATGACCGCTACATTTATATTACATTTTTTTTTTTAATTTCAAACACAGCGCCTCCTTCTGTTACCACATGGTACCTCTCACAGGGTGAGACCTACAGTAAATAACATCAGATGATATAACCGTTGTACAGCACAGAGATCTATGTATATCTTTATTGCAGATGCAGAACACTGAACATGGCAGCACACAGAGGAAAACCAGGAAGTGCGTGACTGGTTAGATCACTTTTTTTCATATCGTCTTTCTTGAGATTCACAGCACGCCGTTTTACGCAATGCATCACACAGATATACAGTAGCCAGCCTTACTGTCCTCTGTGCCGCGGGCAAGGAAGCCAAACGTCTGCTGCAATCGCGCTGCGGTGGGTCTATACTTCTGAATGGGACACGCCCACAGCTTCAATCCTCCGGTGCTGCATCCACCGAAGGCGAGTGATAGCGCCACCAACCAGTGAAAGTCTTACTTCATCTGTAAATCACTGTGCGCTTCAATGGCTTGCAGAAACCTGACCAGAGAGCATAATTTCCCTAAACTTGCTCTACCCAGGGACGAGCGAGTTATCCGGGTTGAAGTTCATGGTGCCACATAGGTATCCCCTGCATTGGGCCAACTGCAAAAGCTAGACCTCATAATACCTTCTGAATGTAAATGACTATGTATTATTTTTTTTTTTTTTAAACCAATTACATTAGCACGATGTAGAAGTGAAGCTGTTCATAACTGATTCTCAACACTGGTTATCTTTGCATTAATCAGCAGGTTTCCAGTCTACTTTATAAAATGGGCAAGAACAATGTTGTGCTTACATACATACAAGTAAATGTGATAACATACATACATACATACATATATACATACATACATGGAAAAAAGTCCCAATGGCGCAGATTCTGACGTTTAAGCCCCTAAGAGGATATTTATCAAGATTGTCGGATTATATTAATGTCACTTTTTATATTATAATTCCCTGTACTCGTCTCTTTTGTAAAGCGATATATATATCTATATCTATATATATCTATATCTATATACACACATACACACATACACACACCTTTAATTTTTGCTCTGCCTTTAAAATAGGGTTTTAAAGCAGATAAGCAAAAACTTCTAAAGAGCGCTGCAAACACGTACGAAGTACGGTAGCTGCAAGGCAATGCATTCAGTGTAGAAACAAAAGCTCGAAAAACAAACACGGGTAACTATCAAAGTCAGAATATCAGCAGAACAATACTAGGAAGCTGTATCGATGGCAATCATATTCAAAAGCCCTTTGTGTTGGCATACTGTAATAATAAAGTGACAGAAAATGCCCTAAAGGAAAACCTGATTCTGTTAAATGGCTTTAACCCCTTCACTGTCAGAGGGTCAGTAATGCATGGCTGAGGGCAAATATAAGGCACCGCCATGCATGCAATATCATAAATGTTAAGACCAATAATACCCTCCTTAAATCGCCACATACAGTAGATCTGCAAAGAGATTTCTCCCATGTTCTGTATGTTGTAGCGATGCTTTCAACCAGCTGGGGCTTCTACCTACTTTTCTGCTGACATTTTATACCCCCATGATGTGCACAAACTCACGTTGTACAAGATAACATTAGGATGCATTATGATACTACTACTACTAATAATAATAATGGTTAAGACGACATTATACTGATACATGTGTACTGAAGCACTACACTGCTAGAGGGGCCAGTAGCACACCATGCAAGGACCTATGGAGACAGGGCAAAATAAGGCATTCTACACATTGTGATAGAGTATGTATAATTCTGCATTCATTCTTGAAATTGTCATCTGAAGTAAGCTACTCACTGAGTTGTTGTGTGAAATACAGTGTAGCCATGGCTGGTTCTGGCTATTTCTCTGCCCTCCCTAACACAAGTCCTGGTAGATGCCGGCAGTGTTAGGCGCATCTTGGGTTTACCCCTCCCCTCTGCAACTTCCTTGAGTGGCAGGAGTGGAGATGGGACTTGGTCTGTGTGTTGCCCAATCATGGGTGCAGACCTTGTGCCCTCCCCTTCTACTCTAAGGAAGAGGCATCCCAATGTCAGTCTAGTTCTCCCCAGTGTCTTGAGTGGCGTGCAGCTCTGACTCTGAGCACTGGGACCTGTAAGCTGTGTCTCACCCCGCGGAGTGAGACTGTGTGATCAATCCCACTAGGGGATTGTGAGAAGGCCCAAAGCAATATCTGATATATGGACCGTCCGGAGGCCGGGTTATAAGAGTATTTGCTATATGTATGTACTTCCTGCAGTGGATGCCAATAAAGAGACTGTTCAATATACTCTGGCCTGAGGGTACAGCTACTCAGGGAGAGGATGAAAGTGTTCTATCATGGGGACTGCATCCAGCACTCCTGGAACCTGTGGTAGATGGAGGCGCAGCACAAAGCGAAAGAACCATGAAGCCACAACTAAAGCCTGTCCTGTTTCCCCACAACATCGCGGAACCTCAGCATCTCCTGGACACCAACAGGTACTTGCACCAACAAACAACTGGTGCAAGGGCAGATCTCCCAGAAGAGGGCAGGGGGGGGGGGGTGTAGCAGCGCTACAGCAGTATACTCTGAATATGTTATGAATAACCCCCAAGATGCATAATTCATTATTTCGTTTTACACCCTAGGGGCAAGGGTGCTCAACTTCATTCCTCAAGCCATGTAAATGTTCCTTTTTTTTCTTTTTTGCAGAGCTGTAAAACTAGGATTTCGTTCTTTTCTTAACATCTGTGTAAGGGCAAATACTGTAGCTCGTATTTTGTAATATACAGAATTTGGGGGATTCTCTCTAGCTTCCATTATTCTTAACCATTGATGTTCTTGGTCATAATGTGGTCTTCTCCCCATCACAAACATCCTCTTAGTTGCTAACAATACTTCCATTTAACCAACTCAATGCAATCACCCAACATAATGTGATAAATCTTTCCTTTGCATAAAGCACCATGGCCTTTAAAGATCACCGCTTTAGAAAAATAAAATCTGTTTACAAGAGATGGCAGGGAAATTCCAGCCTACGCCCTAAAGAATATCACTTTCAGTCATTTATCCTGCTTTTGTAAGATCCTTTTATAGGATGCCATGTGAGGAAGGTGCAATAGTCATTGTGTAAATAATGCACAGGGGGGGTTGCCAACAAGTACAAAAATAAAGACATAAAATAGTACAGAATAGGAAAAAACATGCAAGAATGAAAGATCTTTGTTCAAGTGAACGGACCTTTGATTTGTTTGTTATTAAATGATGAGTAATGTACGAAATAAATCATAACCTAGACTTTAACCATAGTATAAAAATGGTTTTACTTGAGAGAGGTGAGAGAGCTCATGCGCTGAAGGGTTAGAGTAGTGTGGATCTATCATGAAATGTAATATGTTCAATTATAACACAAGGCTGTATAACAGTAACTTCAAAAAAAGAGTGTAGTGAACGATGGCCTAAAATAAAAGCATTTATGGTAGAATGCAGAATAAACAGACATTTTATGCCCAGAGAATTTCATGCAAGGCATAGTGGGACATATTTACTAAGCAGTGCTATTCCATAAGACGCGTTACGGACCATTCCCTTAAATTAGCTTTTAAGGTGTCTTCCTGGCGCCCCAAGACAGCTTACGGAATAGCACTGCTTAGTAAATACGGGTTATATGGGGCAAATGTATCTATTGACATAAAGGCATTTAATGCCTGCGCCGGCACGGTATCATGTATCGGCGCTTCATGCATGTGCTTCATAGAGTGTTTGTATCAGCAGCATCTCATGTAAGAAACCTGTTAATTTAACACAAATCTGGAGAGTTTCATGTCACCTCCCTCCTGCCATTTCTTTTTTCGCTGTGCCTTAAAATTCAGACTTTGAAAACTCCCATTTTCCTTTGATGCTTTGGTGACTAACTCTGTAAGTGACCTCTGGTGACAAATTTCAAACTGAAGTACGTGCGGCACAGCAGGTGCAAAATCCCGATTTCCACTACAAGCTCTTCTTAGCACCAATTTAATGGCAAAAAAAACCACATTATGAATCATATCAAAAAGCTAATCCAGTTCTAAAAATACTAATTCTGTCGTTTTAGGTTGACTACAATTTGTTATGTGGGTGGTTGTGTGTAAGTTTTTCTGCGCACTATTACAGTATTTTGTGCATCTTGTTGTTTCAGAAAAATGTCGGCATGTCAAAGCCACTTCTCGA
Source organism: Ascaphus truei (assembly GCF_040206685.1). Classification (NCBI taxonomy): domain Eukaryota; kingdom Metazoa; phylum Chordata; class Amphibia; order Anura; family Ascaphidae; genus Ascaphus; species Ascaphus truei. Next base: position 410,302,052 of record NC_134483.1, on the reverse strand, counting down.
TGCACATTATTATAACACTAAATGGCTGGAGTAAACATTTTGTCTGCAGGTAATTTTGGGACCTTTCTTTTCCAATATTTCCTGTGAGATGAGAACAGCAATTTACAATCCCAAAAGTAGGTCACTGAAGATGCACACATACTTGTTAAACTGCAAACACTGAGGGGGATGGCAGCAACACAAAACTGAATCTACTGTAGCCGTGCAGGTGTATGAGCAATAAGATATATGGTCATTTGGACCTCATTCGTCAAGTGGTAGAAACTATCCTGCACGTGGACAGCCCATGAATTGCATTAGAAGGGACAACACTACTACTGCAGTTTCGTAAACTGGGTCGCAATATGTTTTATATATCGAAAGAAGGACATTTGATGGTTATACGGGAGCTCCTAACTTCACTATTGTCTCTTAGTCATACATTCATTTTTTTTTTTTTTTAATTCTTTAATGGCATATATCTTGGCTCCTGCTGTGCTCAAAAGGTGCTTGCATGCCCCTTTAGGAAACAGGAGGGAACAGTTTGGGGGGTGCGCTGCGAGAACAAATCTGTTGAGGACGGCCATAGAGCGCGCGAGGCAGTGCGAATGCACGGCAGAATTTTCAAGCTACAAATGATTTTGTTTTTTTCCGCATGGCGACCACATCACGTGAGCGGTTCAGCCAATGAGGGCGAACTAGCCTCGTGACACGTCCGCCACGCCTCCCTGCCGCGCAACACTGAGCACCAATCGCTCGGCTGACAGGAGCGCACAACGCCAGGCGCTCCATCGCGCCCACTATAAACGCGGCCTTAGGTGGGGTTGGCTGGAAAACTACTGGGCAGCCACAGTGCTTAGAAAGTATCAACTAAGGAACAACAGAACATTTCTGCAAGGCAGCAGCACAGAGGCAGCTATTTATTAAAGCTGCTGCAGGACCCATTCTGGTGCAAAAACAGAACACTTATTAAAGACGGAAATTCCATTGTTTTTAAAAGTTTTCTTTTCTTTCTTTAATAAATCTGCTCTAGTATTTTTCAATTATAGAAGCACAGAGACTTTGATGAATTCTGTAGCTATCCATAAATCTTTTGGTTGAAAAACAGTCCTTTTGGAAAGAATAAAAAAAAAAAAAAAAATCAATTCAGTAACAAACTGCTGAGAAAGCTAAACATTTAGCAGTCATTTATTGTAAACAAATGAATGCACAACTAAAGCCCTAAACACAATTATGCAGTCGAGAGCGCCTTAATAATGCTGCTGCATGTTATTTTTAAATGCCTCTCTTGTACAGATATGACCAGACTCGCGGTTTTCGGTGCCGCAACCGAAACGCCGTATAAAAAAAAATGCGGCGCTGGGGGAGGTGGCAGCTGCGATGGCGCTTCATTCCCCCCGCAGTGTTAATCCTCCGGTCACGGGTCCGCGCGATTGCGGTGCCGGGAACAGCGAGTCTGGTCACATCTGTAATGCTGTCATGTTACCATTAAAATATTAAATATTGTAATAATCTGGCACACAAACAGTTAACTTGCGTTACAAGTTACAGCTTAAAAATACATGGTTTTTATTGGGGTCAAGCCGGACCACAGCCTAGTTTTCTGTGTTTAGAAGTGCGGTTATCCAGGGCAAACCTGGTCTGGGACTATGGAGTGATTATAGTCCTCTTTTAGACAGTGGATATAATCAAAAGCCCTTTTAATGTACCTTAAAAGACATTCCTAAAAGGGGCTGGGAAAGTCAGAGGGTGTGCCCAGGAATACAGTACATCTGTTTGTATAAGTTTACTAACTATAAAGTATTATGGATCTGATGCGATTCACAAGAATAACAAATATATCTTTGTAACATTTGCGATCAGACCAATTAAATGATGTAAAACACAATCTACGATTGTGAGGATGCAAAAGGTTATATATCTGTTTGTCTCTCAAACTTAGCAATAACCTCACCTGCAGCAAACTCACCCGAACACGATGAGGTGGGTCACAATAGCTTAGGAATTACAGAGATAACGGCATGAGTGTTTTTATACCCAGGCATTATTCAAAAGAAAACCCCATGCCAATAAAATGGAGGGACTTTGTTTATCCCATTTTGATGAAACGAGAGAGAGAGAGAGAGAGAGAGAGAGAGAGAGAGAGAGAGAGAGAGAGAGAGAGAGAGAGAGAGAGAGAGAGAGAGAGAGAGAGAGAGAGAGAGAGAGAGAGAGAGAGAGAGAGAGAGAGAGAGAGTGTGTGTGTGTGTGTGTGTGTGTTTGTGTGTGTGTGTGTGTGTGTGTGTGTGGTTTTTGGCACTTTTTTTTTTTTTTTTAACAAACCATAAGTGTGGTGAAAACCTATCCTAAGCTTCATCTTGCATATCCAGTATAACCAACCCCACACTGATGAGACCCATTAAGGTTGAAACGGCTGCCTGTGGGTGAGTTTACGGGCTATGCATCTTAACCCAGGCTGTGCTCAAAGCTGTGAAATGCAGCAAACTAAAGCTTACAGGGGACCATGTTATATGGTTTTGAAGCAAAAGGTGGCACTGTGTGCTCATTTGCATGTCATTTCCCAGAATCCCTTGCTGCAGTGGAAGCACTGTGTGCTTGGTGATAATGGTGAAAGGCAGGGTTCCAGACCTGTCTAAGACATATGTATGTATGTATGTAAAATATATATATATATATATATATATATATATATAAAATCAAAAAATAAATAGACGATACCGTTCTGTGGCTAACGAAATGCTTTTATTTGTGCGAGCTTTCGAGATACACTGATCTCTTCTTCCGGCGATGTTACAATGAATGAAGCAAGCAAAGGGTATACTTAAAAACAGTGTCTCTTGGAATGTTATCTGTGCTTGTCCGTCCCCCGTGTGTGGATGTGTTTTATGGCTAGAGGTGTTAAATGGTTCCTGAAAATTAGTGATGTAAAAGTGTGTGTGTGTGAATCTGTGTGAATATAAATGAATGGATGCAGTACAGTGCTTTACAAAAGGTGTGTGTGGAGTGGGAGTAATATAAATGGTGTGGGTAGGTGTGGAAATGTGAGAGATTGTAGCATAACTAAAAGTGTGTAGATACTATGTGGTCCCTATTGGTGTATAGGGATGGATAAACAAGGAGTATTAGTATGTGTAAGAGACAGCTGTGTGTGCATACATATAGCACAGTATGTACAGACATGGCCTTTAGCGCTCATGGGAAGAGAGTTCACTTGTGTCAGTAATGACTCATAACATTTCGATCTCTGTTTAGGCCACCGCTAAGTATTTATTTATAAAATATTTTACCAGGAAGTAATACATTGAGAGTTACCTTTCGTTTTCAAGTATGTCTTGGGCACAGAGTTAAGACAAATAATACATGGTTACAAATACAGATACATAAATGAACAGGGTATACATTATATACAAGACATTGTATGCACAGTTAAAGAAAATATATATTATGGGCGTATGAAACAGTTACAGACCAGATATATTGATATCATCACGGTCTTCTAGGTGCTGGAATAGGGCAGCTATGGGACTTTCCTATGCACAGAGAGTTAATCTCCCTAGAGAAGCCAACAGCAGCTGCTGGCTAATTGAGCAGGCTGAACTCCTGATTGCTCATGGAGTTTAAAAGTCAGGAAGTGACTATACACAATGAGACTGAATGCCGTTCCCAGAGAAGGGGTAAAGAGAAGAGTTCTTCACAGCTATGTGAAGCTGGCACAGTCCCCTAGGCTCGCTGGACGGTGGTCTCTGAGCCTGCTGGGACTGCCTGGGTTGTTAATCCCAGGAAGAGGAAGGAAGGACGCGAGACCATGCTGATGTGGGGATGTCCTGTCCTTAACATTGGACTTGCAGAGGAGAGATTCTCTGAGCTCTCGTGGGGCTGAGCTCCAAACCCTGGAGTAACAGATAAGCAAAACACTTTATTGCTGTGTTCAGAGAATATATATGTTCAGCTATAATAGTTTCCTGTTTTGGGGCGGTAACCAGCTTAGCTGTCCATCCAGGTAGTAAGGGTTGAAGCTGAATGTATAGTTAGTCTCCTAAGAGGAGTAGGAGTTTATTTTATGATTTTGTTTTGACTTAAAGGGACGGCGGGCCTATTAGTGTAGTATTTAATCCTTGTAAATAAACCCCATATAGGGAAATATTACGTTTCCTGCCTTAATCTGGGACACAAGATCCTATGCTGTTACGGAGATATCACAATATATATATATATATATATATATATATATATATATATATATATATCACAATATATATATATATATATATATATATATATATATATATATATATCACAATATATATATATATATATATATATATCCATCTATATATATAGTACTGTGCGTTTCTTGTAACATTATTTTTCTGTAACTAAGCACTGTACTACTTTTGTATATTAACTCTAAAATGTTATGTTCTGTCTCCAGTTCAGTTTCTTCTCGTTTCCTGTTTCCGCCTGCTGCCTTAGCAACCTCCCTTTCCCCACCTGGGGCTTTGGCACATTCAGTTCTCCCTGTCACTTGGTGCAGGCCAAGCCGTTTCCCCTTGGGACTGTGTTTAGTTCCTTCCTTTCAGAGCTTACTGCCCTCTGCATACAGTAACTTCTCCCCACTGCTCTCCCTAAAGCTTGCCTAGCCCAATTGGGCGGCAAAAACCCTTGACCGGGGGCACGCCACCCCCCCCTTTTGCTGCCGTGGGCGGTACAGGGGAGGAGTCTCCGGTATAGGCTAGTAGCCCAAGCGCAGGAAAGGTCACTTGCTCCTGGGCTGCAGCGGTTTCCCACCCATCCCTAGAATTAGAGTTTTAACAGATGTTTGGACAACGTTGTTAACATTTCTCTCTTTTGCAGGGTAAAACCTGAACTCTTTGAACAAATAAGGACTGAAGTTCCTGAAGGAGGGGTCAATTTGACCAAGTTGCTTTATCGCGGCGGCAGTTGGGAAGGGGAGGGGGAGGGGGTAGGTGCTTGTCCTTGCCAGAAGGGGCTCTGGGCTGCAAAGCAAGGGGGGCAATTCATCGGGTCGTACTTCCGGGTGCCCTCTTGCGACGCCAGCCTAGGCCCGGTGGGCAGTTTGCTTAACCCATCACCGAGCATTCTGGCAGGGACTGGCAGTTACGCCATCTCCATTTATAATCAAACAAAGCCGCGGCCTTTATACCTCCAGACGGTGTCTTCTCGTTATTCGTGTGTTACGTGTGGGTAGCGTAAAAGGGAAAGGGGGGGGGGAAGCTTGCGCCTCCTTGGTCATGTGAGAGAGCTAGGCTTCTTACCTATTCCTTATTTTTATGCATTCCCAAAACGTTTTCCCCCTTTTAGCTCTGTTTGTTCTTATAATAAATACTTTAGAAAGTCAGAAGACTCCATTTTGCATAGGAGTAGGAATGGAGTTAACTGCCTGTCTCAATTTATTAAGCCACAGTAATCCTGGGACAGAAAATGTAATAAGTATTGCTTTGGTCTCTAATTGAACTTTGAACGTTTTTGAAGAGAGTAACTGCATTTTCTGACACATTTTGCTGCAATAGATTTTTGTGTGTCAATTAGATATTTTTCTTAGGAAACTGGGACCAAGGACCCCTAGCAATAAGACATTTCTTTATTCTTGGTGGTGGAAGCGATTTTTTTAGACCCTGCTGGGTGGAGGGGGGAAAAAAAAGAAAAGTGGGTCAGCTTGTTACAGTAGCTGTGTGTGTTAACCCTCGTCACATACACAAGTCACATGCTCACAGGTGTGCCGTTCGTGACAGATGCTATATTGTATTTCCAATAATGGTTGTCCTTTGATTAAGTAAGTTTCACATCCTCTATTGCAATGAAACATGGGTAGCAAAGAAATCAGTCACTACCCTGAGGAGTGACTAAGGCTGCAACAAAAACAAATATGTTTTCCAGGCAAATATACAAAATAAACAAAAGTTCAGAAAGGATCCTTTGCTTTTGCGTACTATAGTTTATAAACGTAGACCCTTTGGGAATTAAATAGATTTAAAATAGAAAGCATATTTACCTATCAAAAATAGCAGCTCCTTATAATAAGACTTTCAGGAATTCTAATTCTGGGAGACCGCAGCTTAGAGATTTCATAAATAGCTTTGCCATGTCGCTGTCTTGTTATTGCTGAAACGTATGCAAATCTTGGCAGACCTGCCCCCTTTCTACTAGCACAACCAGGGGATATCCTGAAAACCAGACCTGTTTGTGGCCCCTGAGGACTGGAGTTGCCCACTCCTGTACTAGACCAACACAAAGATTATAAAGGGGTCCAGTTATTCTTTAAAGAGTAATGGTCTTTTTTTAATTTAATTTATTTTTTTACATATTATGACCCACATTTATTAGCGGTGCCTTACGGTGCTCGAAGAAACCGTAAGCCCCATTCATGTGAACGTTATCATTTAGTATATATGGCCTTGTATGTTACTGTGTAGTAGCCCTGTATAATAGCCCTGCATGTTAGGCCGCGTCCATGCCTGGCGAGACCGCACAGAGGAGTGCGTGCGCTGCCCTATCAGTAATATGATCCTCTATGAGGATGTCTTTAGAGCGCATGACCAGAGGTACCGGCTCACGATGAGCGTGGTTAACAGATACATTTATTTCCGCTCGCGACAGCCGGGTCACGTGAGCAATTCGCCCAATGAGGGCGAACCAGCTCCGTGACATCATGCCCATGACATGCTCCCCTCATCGCGTCCAACTACAGGGCACACATCGCTCCAGCTAGAGCGAACCTACCATGGACCCAGCCTTACTGTGTAGTAGCCCTGCATGTCACGGTGTAGTAGCCCTGCATGTCACGGTGTAGTAGCCCTTCATGTCACGGTGTAGTAGCCCTGCATGTCACGGTGTAGTAGCCCTGTATGTCACAGTGTAGTAGCCCTGCATGTCACAGTGTAGTAGCCCTGCATGTCACAGTGTAGTAGCCCTGCATGTCACAGTGTAGTAGCCCTGCATGTCACAGTGTAGTAGCCCTGCATGTCACAGTGTAGTAGCCCTGCATGTCACAGTGTAGTAGCCCTGCATGTCACAGTGTAGTAGCCCTGCATGTCACAGTGTAGTAGCCCTGCATGTCACAGTGTAGTAGCCCTGCATGTCACAGTGTAGTAGCCCTGCATGTCACAGTGTAGTAGCCCTGCATGTCACAGTGTAGTAGCACTGCATGTCAAAGTGTAGTAGCACTACATGTCACAGTGTAGTAGCACTGCATGTCACAGTGTAGTAGCACTGTATGTCATGTAAAAGTCCTGTATATTACTGTATTGTGAGACCTGTTCATAGATGGTGGAAAATAATTCAGATTAACTGATCCTTCCTGTGGTTATTTACTTTCATCTCCCAGTGTCATTTATTTGGGTTGAGTCTGTCTTATGAGAAAGCAGTCACTCCTTCCTGCCATTTATTGTCTCCAAAATTACAATGGAGAGTCACTCATGAAAGTCACACGTGTTCCGTGTATTTCCATGTGTGTGCCAGAAGATTCATCACATCACTCGCACATACTGTAGGTCTCCGCACATGTTACATAGAACATGAGGTGGAAAAAAAGACGTGTCCATCAAGTTCAACCTATGCTAAATATAGACGACAGATAATTTATCCTATGTCCGTACTTACAGTATACTAATCCAGAGGAAGGCAAACAAAAACCCCAACAACATATCATCTAATAGCTCATAAGGGGAAAAATAAATTCCTTCCTGACTCCAAGAATTGGCAATAAGATTTCTCCCTTGATCAATATCCTTCCCATGTTTACTTATTTGGTATATTGCTGTATACTTTTCCTTTCTAAAAAGATGTCCAACTTTTTTGTGAACAAATCTATTGTATCTGCCATCACAGTCTCCATGTGTAACGAATTCCATATTTTAACTGCCCTTACTGTAATGAACCCTTTCCTTTGTTGCTGGTGAAATCTCCTTTCCCCCAACCTTAAGGGATGACCGATCCCTTTGTATTGCCATTGGGATGAAAAGTTATTTTGAAAGCTCCTTGTATTGTCCCCGACTATATTTGTGGAGGCTATGGGAATGGGCCTGTAGAAGGGGTTCATAATCCCGAAACGTTGCCCCCCCCCGCATCTTCCTGCACAAACATCCATCCCCGTTTAGGGTTTGCCTACCCTACCCTCACTTTGCTAGTGCTATCACAACCCCCCATCCCTCTCCACCCCTTCCTGTTTCCACCGATTACCTGCATTTTGTATTTGCATATTGTTGTAGCGTTTTTCTTTTTTCAATGAATACGTACTAGTATTTGTAAGCCTTATTAGCTTTCTTGTCTTCTTTTGGAGTGCAGGGAACACCTGGTGTGTTCTATATTGTACTTAGGAGAGATTAGGGGTCTATGGACTGTTCCCGTGCACCCATACCCTATACATATATTGGTACCACAGCTCCACGTATGGTAGTGCAGTCTATACAACATACTTTCTATATTTTTATATGTTATCATATCCCCTCTAAGACACCTTTTTTCTAACGTAAATAAATCTACCTTATGTGGAGAGGCTAGCTAAATTAGATTGTCCATCCCTTTTATTAATTTGGTGGCTCTGCTCTACACTCTCTCTAGTTCCATAATGTCTTTTCTAAGGAGTGGTGCCCAAAATTGTACTCCATATTCAAGGTGTGGTCTTACTAATGCTTTGTAAAGGAGCATAATTATGTTTACTTCCCTTCCATCCATTGCCCGTTTAATGCAAGATAAGATCTTGTTTGCCTTTGCAGCTACTGCATGACTTTGGACACTATTGCTAATCCTGCTGTCTACAAGCAATCCTAAATTCTTCTACATCAAGGATTCCCCTAATGAGAGAAACAAGCCCATTTAATTTGTAAGTCATCTGTTTATTCATGTTTACCAAATGCATAACCTTACATTTGACTGTATTAAACCTCATCTGCCATTTACCTGCCCAAGTTTCAAGTCTCTCCAAGTCCTTCTGGAGAGAAATTAAATCCTGCTCTGATTCTATTACCTTACACAATTTAGTGCCATCAGCAAAGATGGAGACTTTGCTCTCTATGCCAACCTCAAGGTCATTAATAAACAAGTTAAAAAGCAGAGGTCCCAGTAACGATCCCTGGAGGTACACCACTCACGACTTTAGCCCAACCAGAAAAAGTTCAATTTATGACAACCCTCTGATGTGTATCCTTCAACCAGTTGTCAATCCAGGTGCATATATTTTTACTGAGTCCAATTTGCTTTATTTTGTAAACTTACCTCATGTGAACCGTATCAAAAGCCTATGCAAAATCAAAGTAGACCACATCAACTGCATTACCCTGGTCTAAATTCCTACTTACCTCCTCAAAGAAACAAATAAGGTTAGTTTTGCATAATCTAGCCTTCAAAAATCCATGCTGACTATTACAAATAATTTTATTATACACATTATAATTTATTATACATAAAGTTCTATGCATAATGTTTATATCTAACCCGCCATCGCCAGCTGCAATGAATAACACCTTACACAGTGCTGGTGAGAGCAAGGCTGATGCCAACATATCCCCAAATGTAATAACGACTAAACAAGTCTTAGCAGAATTTAACATTGTATTCCGACATTACACAATTCCCATTTCAAACAAAAATATGTTGCTGTAATAATAAAGGAGATGGCACCAGTTTGTAAATCGTGCGAAGAAACCAGTTCAGTGAGGTTTCCTGTTACATAGTGCCTGGAAGAATCTCGGTTATATCATAATCTACTGTACTTCTGCAAAGGGATGATCCTGGATAATTATTTTATGATTAAAGGCAGAGAATGCATCATTCCAGTAAGAAAAGCAAGTGCTATTACAGAACGTATATTATATGTTGATGGAGATTCCGCTATAAAAACCTAACAGTACATTGAGAATTATTTATTTTCTGAGATGCTAGCCCCTGTTCCATTTGAATGTAGCGGAAACCGTCCAAAGCAAGAAGACTACTTCACAGCATATGGAATAAAGGCAACAGACTAACTCAAATATCTGAAAAGCTAGTTGAGTGTCCTTTCATTAAGTCCCAAAGGATAAAATCTGTCTCATAAAACTTCCAGATGCAACAATTCATGGATCTGCTCATGCCAGGAGCTTCCCACACTGAGCTGCTTCTCACTTGCATAACAATTTTGAAGACTCATTTGCATATGTAGTTCAGTAACAAGGAAAGAAGATTTGTTGTTGTTGCATTAACTCATTTAAACACCAAAAGGGGCCGTAATGGAAGTAAAGGGGACAATTAAAAAAATGTATCTGGTGGTCCATCTGGCACCAAATGAAAGAGACAAGTGCTATAATGTAAGACCCCTTCAGGCTAGCAGGTAGCAGAAAACCCAGACACTTTAAATGAGACAGCGCCATAAGTAGTCCGATAAACAGCAGATCATTCAAATGGATTGAAACCTTTTTTTTTTTTAACGTAGTATACCTGAACTGAATATTTGTAGTCTATTTGTGCTGGTTTTGACACACAAAACAAAAAAGACAAATATCACTGCCGGACTACAAACTTAGCCGCTGGGTCACCAGTTGAAAGCCGCCACCTCATCTAACTTTTCTGCCGACTGAACTTTCATAGCTGTGACCGAGAAGAGCACGCTCAGTCACGCTCCACTAACGTGAGCGCAAAGCATGACTGGGAGGGCCGACGCCAGTGTCCTTGAATTGTATATGTGTATATATAGTTTTTAAGTGCATAATATTACATTAATGAAGCACTGTCTTGCTAGTCCAATATTCAAACAAATACGTAGTCTAAAGACAACATTTGGCTCACAGCAGCAAGACTAGCAAGATGAATTAAATAGGCAATCACACTTCCTATAGGGGTGAAGTGATGGTATTGATACGGTGTATTTAATGCATTAGGTGTGGTTTAATAAAGCCTCGAAAAACCTCAAACACGTACTGTATGAGTAAATAAACTTTTAATGTTTCTATGGGTACCAAATGCTCTGGGGAGTTTTTAGGATGTTTATCTAACCTGTTTTTTATTTTTATTTTTGTGACTTGCAAATGGTCAAGCCCCACTTTTTTCTTTGTTCATTGTACAAAATAATGATGACATCAACATCTGCCAAACCGCGAAATGTTCCGGGAATGTCGCGGGAACCATAAAAATATTTCTTTCATTCTCCATGGGATACAAATAGGTAAATATTTCACTGTAAATACACGCTCCGTGATGATGTCTCTTGTTTTCTTCTAATTTTATCTTGGTTGAATTCACCTCCGTGAGTCCCTAAGTTGCTGAGATACAACGCTTTCTCCCCCGGGCAAGAATACTATCCAGATGAACCCAAAGCGAGGGCGTCGGGGTCAGCCCAGCTCTGCGCCGCATTAGGAGTTGATGTTGATGACTGTCACTCCGCAGCCATATTGTCATATTTTGTGTCAAACATTGGCACAAAACATGACATATCTCTGTAAGTCTTAGGACTGCAGATCTGGCTCTACTTGCATAAAAAAATGCATGTAAAAAAGTTTGGGCTGGGTGCAGCTTTAAAACTGCAGTTGTTTAAAAAAAAAAATTTTTATTCAATATGTTCATCAATACAATCTGCACACGGACAAGTGATCAGCAATTTAGCTAAATCGATCCGATCGCTGAAAATTTGGCTCGGGGTTCATTAAATGCATCTTGGGTCCTGTTCTGCTGCACTGACAGAAAGTTCTGTGAGGAAGAGCATGTGACCAGGCAGGCACTAGATTCAATTGGTTCACTGCTAGAGAGAGGGCAGGGCTCAAAAAGGTGATGTTGTTTCAGAAGGGGAATACATTCAAAATGTCTTTAAACTTGTTTATTTTTTTAAATACTACAAGTATTTTCTCATAGCACAGAACTGATTTATTTAAAAAAAAAAAAAAAAAAAACACACATGTAGGAAATTGAAGCTGTCCCTGTTCCTCATTGGGCACTTGCTTGCCTAGTAGCCAATGGTCATCATGGAAGAGTGAAAATGCCCTCCTTCTAAATATGATTTTTTTCCTGGAACTTCAAGGTCTTGGGGCGTAGGACAGTCACAGTTCTATGTGAGTAACCCTGCTTCAGAAAGCTGGGAGAGTGGGTATCAACCGAGGGGATTGCTGGATGAAGGTAACTTCGAGAAATGGTTGTATTTTTTGCAGGTTATGTGGAAGTGCCACTTTGAAAATGGAAAGCAATCATCTATTACTACATGTTCAATGTATATACCCGTACCATCTTGACACCACTACTGCTCTGAGTCTTCTTAGTAATACTGATTGGGCTTTAATAACCCCTTTGGCAATTAATTTTTTTTTCAAATACAAAACTGGTCACCAACAGATTGATGGGAACGACACCCCTCCCCCCCCCTGCCCTCCCCCAAAAAACCTGCATTAAGAATTATCCCTTTCTGTTGCTAGTGGATGGTATTTTGTGTCTCCAAGTCCTGCATTGCAGCTTTGATAATCTTCCTCAGGCATGGGGTAACATATCACTACATTGGAATGCATGGACTGCTTGTGCAGATGGAGCTTGACAAGAAAAATAATACGCTGGCAACTGCGACTGTAAACATGCATTTAACATACAGAAAACCAACTGGACTGCTTAAAAAACAGGAGGGCAGCTGAAATGTCCATTTGATACAGACTTCATTTGAGGCAAATCTTTTTGCAGATCATTTTTGGACACAATGGCCCATATTTATTAAACGGTGCTATTATGTGGGACCCCTTCAGGCGGCAGAAACCACCTTGCAGCCACTTTTAAATGCAAGCTCGCCAGGTCCGTCCTAAAGCAACAGTTTCCCCAAATGTAATTTTTTAAATACCTGATCTGAACCAGTTTTTTGTCTTTTTTTAATGTCGATTTTGACACAAAAAATGACTAATATTGTTACCGGACTACAAGCTTAGCCGCTGGATCACCAATAGTTTAATGACATTTTTTTTTTTTTAAAGTTTATTTTTTCTATTCTGACTATTACTCTTTTACGGAGGTTGGGAATCCAGCACATGAACCTATTGGCTGTACTATATCACAGGAGGATTATATAAAGCTACATGGAATCAAGCCCAAGATTAATGTATAAACTGATACTTTGCTGCTTTTGCGTGACACGGACAGCGTACGCAGCACAGAACTGATAGCCCAGTCATGTCCCGAATACAAAACGTGCGCTGGCATTTGCGGCACAGGGAGAGAAGGTGGGTTGCCTAAAACAGCAATGAGCTGGCACTCTGACTCAAACCAGTTCGTCTGCTTCCATAGCCAATGCTTTAACCACAGAGCCGCTCCTTCCCAGGAGATCCAACTGGCACTGCTAAACGTTAAGCTGTAAGAGAGGCTCTCTGTTGTCCCCCGTTTCTTGTTCTAGAAGAATACGGATGTATCTGCAACATTTTCAGCCCCAAAAATGCATTCGCGTGACAACTTTTAACGACGCACTGAACCCAAAGATATATAAATGCTACACTACCATTACAAGTGGTGGAAAGGACCTTTAAAAATACTAGAAGTATCACCTAATGGAGTTAACATACTAGTTGCCCTTATACTGTAGATGAACTGGGATAAGTGTGACTTAAAGGTCAACCTGTGTTTTGTTTTTATTTAAATGATGAAGCAGCGTTAGGCAGCACCCATTGATAATTTAATGACCTGCAAAGTCTGACAATTTATTGGGTGCCGAGCAGGTGACAATGAAGATTTTACTGGACTCCAGACAGACACACAGACACACAGACACACCTTAGACCACTCATTCACTACATATACATTGAACAAGTAAAAGCTAATGGCAGATAGTTCTTTTACATTTTGATTTTAGGGATTTTACCCCACTGTTTTCATTGACAGCTGACAAAGGTTTTTCTGTGCCTCCCATACCTTATTTGGGATGAGTGGGGGCACATACGAATAAACTGAAATAGCTACTTAAAAGATGGTCAATTATTTTCAATAATTAAAAAGGTATGTAGAATAACAAAAGGTATAGAAAAAGAAGGTGTCAAATGGCATATTATCTGCTTCCCATGTGTACTGATAAAGCATGGAGTACTGATAAGAAAGCATGGAATACAGTACAGTACTGATAAGAAAGCATGCAGTACTTCCCTGTAAAAATGTGCCACATCATGGTAATTGTGGAAAGAAGCAGATACATTAGGTCAGTCACCACTTAATTAAAAAAAAAGATGCAGAAAATCACACTACTCCTGCAGTCTGTGACCTCCACTCATACTTACAAATCTATTTCTAGAAACCTCCATCTGAATAATGACCATGTCTAAATAATAGCTGCTGGAATTTGGAAATCATTCCAACTAATAATACTGCTATAAAGCAGCAATACCACTTTCCCACTTCTTTTCTTATTTCTATATGTAAAGTATGTGACAATGTAAAATTCTACATTCTTACCTAAGCTGCCAATCGTTCGGCGCTCCGGTTATAAATCTCTAAAAATACTGATACTAACACAGGGGTCTGCGACCTTCCAAGGAAGAAGAGCCATTTTTTTAAAAATGTCTTCGTCCAAAATATTTGGAGAGCCGCAACACATGCATGAATATTACACCCCCACAAACACATACATAATGTATACAGTGAGTCCTCGCTTACCGACATCCCGCTTACCGACGGATGCCTTATCCAACGCCGCATAAAACAGACCGCCGGACGCATTATCTGACGTCGGACTCGCTTATCCGACTGTCACCGCCGCCGATTAATATGGACCAGCAATCTGATGGCACGTTAATCAACGGCAATTTGCGGGACGCATTCTGCCGGATAAGCGAGGACCGCCTGTACTGTACACACACTAATAGGTATATACTGTATAAGCATTAACATATGACAAACTTACAGTACTTTAAATCAGAATAAAATTCATCTCATAATAATAAGTCCCTTTGTTTTGTTTTTTTGTCATTGTTCTGTGCAAAAGTTTGTCATTTAGAAATACACAATACATAAATTATGAAATGGAATATATTCGGGACTGGTGGAAGATCTCAACCTTCCTGCCCTAAAGAGACACCTTACAACCTACAGTTAATTTATAAAATGTAAATGTACATGTAAGATGTACAGTCACTCACAAACACCCCATAGCATACAGCAATCCCACATCCCCGACTGGCTAATTTTATTTTCACCAGCTAAAACAATCAAGTTGTGTGTACGGATCAAACTTATGTTATCAAAAACCTGCATTTGCTCTGGAGGTTATTTCATAATGATGAAAAGCTACATCATGTGGGCTGAGCGCAGCCTGGGAGATTTACAAATAGGGTTGCCAGGTGTCCGGATTTCACCCGGACAGGCCGGTAATTCCGATATATAGAAAAAATATATATATAAGACTGAATGTGTCCGGTATTACCATTATAACTTGCTGAAGGCTGGCAGCACAAACGCAAGGGCGGCGGAAGTCGAGCAGCGGCAAGGACGGAAGTGCGAGGGCGGCTGGAAGGCAGCCTGTGCTGAGACTGGAGGAGAAGACTTGTGAGTCGTGTCCTAACTGGAGGAGAAGACAGCCAATCTGAGGACAGCAGGGGGGGGCGGAGCCCACACCCCGGCAGCCCAGAGACAGGTCCTGTGATGTCTGCGTCCTGCAGGTAATAAGGTAAGGTATGGGGGGAGGGGTGGGGATAAGGGGAGCCAGGGTGAGATGATGGGAGGGATAAGATTGTGAGGGGGGCCAGCCTGGGGAGATGAGATCATGATGATGGGGGTATATTTTATGTATTGGGGAGGAGGGTGTATATTTTTATATGTATTGGGGAGGTGGGGGTATTTTTTATATGTATTGGGGAGGTGGGGGTATTTTTTATATGTATTGGGGAGGTGGGGGTATTTTTTATATGTATTGGGGAGGTGGTATTTTTTATATGTATTGGGGAGGTGGGTGTATATTTTTATATGTATTGGGGAGGTGGGGGTATTTTTTTATATGTATTGGGGAGGTGGGGGTATTTTTTTATATGTATTGGGGAGGTGGGGGTATTTTTTTATATGTATTGGGGAGGTGGGGTTATTTTTTATAAGTATTGGGGAGGTGGGGGTATTTTTTTATATGTATTGGGGAGGTGGGGGTATTTTTTTATATGTATTGGGGAGGTGGGGGTATTTTTATATGTATTTGGGGGTGGGGGGTATTTTTTTTATATGCATTGGGGAGGTGGTAGTATTTTTTATATGTATTTCGGGGTGTGGGGGTATTTTTTATATGTATTCAGGGAGTGTGGGGGTATTTTTTATATGTATTTGGGGAGCGTGGGGGT